>NC_141990.1:58318395-58618395 GCF_049901715.1 Pseudonaja textilis | reverse complement strand
GTGATTCTGCAAGCAGCTCAATCTGCCTGCCTGCTTTGCCTGCTTTTGGATAAAAGTTGCTCTTTTTAAAATAAAAAAATTCAATATTTACATATATTTTTATAATATTTACAAAGAAGCCACGCCCAGCCAGTCACATGACCACCAGGCCACACCCACAAATTAGGCCCACAGAACCAGTTGTTAAGAAATTTGAATCCCACCCCTGGAGAAAGGTGTTATGAAGTGCATAGAAGCATAAACAACTGACTATGCCTCCTCAGGTGTCTTTTTCCAAGTTTGTGAGGTAGCTGTAGAGGTCCCCAGACAAAGGTGATCTGTTTAAGGTACTTTTTTGTGCTCTTTTGCACTCTGAAGGATGAAGATCAGAGATATCCAACCTTGGCAAATTCAAGACTTGTAGATTTCAACTCCCAGAATTTCCCATGATGGCTGGAGAATTCTGGGAATTGAAGTCCACAAGTCTTGCCAAGTTTGGACACCCCTGATCTAGATTCACACTGCCTCCAGAATGCAGTGCACCATAGTAACTTACCAACTGGGGAACTGATCTTTGTGTACTTGTCTGAGCAGCAATTCTTCCATGTCTCATGATCAAGAGGACCTTAAGAGTCACAGTGAATGTCCTGGTCCCCTTTCCCATGCAAGACATTCTTACTTTCTTGTGAGGAAGAGTAGAAGAAAGAAGAAAGATTAATCTGTATTGAGTTGGTCAACTCTTCACCTGAAGGATAGTCGTGGTTCTTTTGATCACCCCACCTCCCCCAATGTATCAGTTTCAACTCTTACTACCAGGGTATTAAAATGAAAATGGAAAACAAATTTGAAAGGCAGTCATTAGCATTTCATGGAACAGTAAAGTGGAAGAATGAAAAAAAGAAAGAATACTCCTTCAGCTGCAACGAAATAACCATTGGAGTTACTACTGTATGCTGCAGGGACAGAAGACTTATGTGGATGAGCACTTTCTTTAATTTGTATGGTTTTATGTGTCTAGTAATAAGAGATTGTTGTGTAATTTCCACTAATAGATCATATATATCCGGGGGAAGGTATTCCACCTTTCTGTCGTTCAATTTTGACAGCAGATGTAGCCAATCTGCCCAGGCATTCAATTAATTTTTGTTGATTCACAGCCATTGGTTAATAATCATTAATGACAAAGTTAGTGCCAATTATGTTAAAAGAGCTCTCTGAATGCAATTTTCTTCAATCTGCCATTTTTTGAAATCTGAAACTTGCAGCCTTGACATTGCTCAAAGCTACCAAGTCGGGAGAGGGCATAATATAGTTCCCTCTGCATCCTTCAACCATGTAGACTTCAGTTCCCCACATTTTCAGCAATGACTGTGCTGGATGAAGGATGCTGGGAACAGAAGCCCAAATTCATGCCTGCTGGGTTCCATTCCTATGTTTGTCTATGAAGATTCTTAGTCATCCAGGTCATGTTTGTCCAAAAGGTGTTTTTTTCAAGAGGGAACTGGAGATTCTGGTTTTCCTTTTGCTTAATGAACTGAGGTGATTTGCTTAATGACCAAGTGGAAAGTAAGCCCATGATGATCATGGGATTTTTGGTTTAGTAAATGCGGTGCTTAGTAACTGAGTTGCCAATCACAATTGCAGACACTACGGAAGGACTATTTATAGTGCAGTTACCCATTTTGTGTGCTGCACACTTGAGATGGAAATGCAGCTGTAGAAACTATGCTGATTGCACTTTTAAAGCCTTTCATGAATTAAGACAACTGAGCTATTGTCTTCTCCCAGTTATTTTTACCTCTCCAGTTGAGTTTGGCAGATTGGGCATGTTACAGGTCCTGTCAACCGAAGAATATCAGCTGGCAGAAACTAGGAGATGTGCCTTATTCTGCCATAGTCAGAGATTAGGAACACCCAACTTGCTGGCCTTTCTTAAGGCCATGAATATCTGGTTATGTGTCTGGCCTGTGGCCCCAAGTGTGTTAAGGGCCCTGTTTCCCTGGCTATATTGACATTTATGATGTGAACTTTTCTTGACTGACATAAATGCATTTTTGTACTATATTGTGATTGTTTTAATTATTTTATTATTGTTGATCACTCAGAATCACTTGCCTTGAGGTGGGTGGCTATAGAAATAAATATATAAATAAATAAAATTTAGGGTTGGCATCTTAAGAGGTACATTCTGAAGACAGCCAACAGATATCTGCAAGCTATGAAAAGCACTGGCTATTTCCATAATCTATCTTTCAGAAGTAAAGGTTAATTATTAAATAACAGAAACAAAAACTATGAGCAAAACAGTTTGATGAGGGCTGTCAGAATGGGTTTACTGATCAGATAATGTTGTGTGACAGTTTTGAAGAGTGAGAGAAATGAGGGGTAAGAGGCAGGTACTTAAGCAAGATTACCCCATATTACAACATTTGTTTTGATTTTAAATTCTTTGGCAAATGCAGCATTTCAATTAGCATAGATAACCTTGAGGAACTTTACTCATAATGGCAGCTCTAAATCAGTTATGTTTAAAAGGAACATAGAGGCATACAGACAGACTGACAGACAGACAGATGGATTAGTAATTACTCAAAGCCCTTAATGGTGGGGACATTTAATAAAACATCAGCTGTGGTTTGGGTATCAGCTTTAGATTTCCTGATAGTTTACCACTAAAAAGGGAAAACTTGGGTGGATAGGTGTGAAAAGATGCTGCTATAATATAAATAAGCACTAAATGTAATGAAATTTCTCCCAAATCTCTGTGGATTAGAAGTGTGAGTATGCCAAGAAAACGTATGAGAAGATTATAGGAGACAACACCACTTCAGTTGTCAATGTATCCCTTTGTGTGTCCAAAGCTCAGTGCTCACCTTACTTTTTTACCACTTTAGGGAAGAAGTATAGCTCAGAAGTAAACCACATGAGGCCACTTTGTGAGAAAATAAAATATAAACTCCTCAAAGGAGCAGGATAACAATGAAAAGTGCTTTTATGGACAAAGATGTACAGATCACCATTCATCAACATCTGGATGATCATCCCAGCTCTATTCGTTATATGTGACTATTTGTATTCAAGAACACAGCACTTTGTTCACAATTCTCCATCAAATCTGTAGATGGAGCAATTGAAGTTTTCTTATTTTCTTTTGAAATATTATACATTCAGGATTCCTCCTTGCTGTCACCATAGTAGAGAATATTATAGGAGAGAGAGAGAGAGAGAGAGAGAGAGAGAGATGAGAGATGAGAGATATAGATAGATGAGAGATAGATGAGAGATAGATAGATAGATAGATAGATAGATAGATAGATAGATAGATAGATAGATAGATAGATAGATGATAGATCAATATAGATGATAGATAGATAGGTAGGCAAATCACTGGAGAGGTGACTGTTGAGCGATAAGATCACCTTTGATCTTTGATCACCTCATCATTAAACAAGCACAATATTATTCTATAAGTAGTCCTTGACTTAAAACAGTTTATTTAGTGACCATTTGAAGTTACAACAGCACTAAAAAGTGACTTATGATTGTTTTTCACACTTACGACACTTGCAGCATCCCTCATAGGTTACGTGATCAACATTCAGATGCTTGGTAACTCACTTGTATTTATGACAGTTGCAGTGTTGTGGGATCATGTAATCATGTTTTATGATCTTCTGACAAGCAAAGTCAACGGGGAAGCCAGATTCATTTAACAACCGTGTTACTAACTTAACAACTACAGTGATTCATTTAAAACTGTGGCTAGAAAGGTCATAAGATGGGATAAAATTCACTTAATTACTGTTTTGCTTATCAACAGAAATGTTGGACTCAGTTATGGTTGTAAGTCGAGGACTGCCTGTATTCCTCCAGGGAAAATTTCTCCAAAATTTCTTCTGTTAAATAATTTCTAAAGTAAGTTCATTCTTGCTTTCATTTCAAGAATGAAGTGGACTGAAAACTGGTAGAAAAACAAGTCAGGTAAATGTCTAATTTATTTGTAACTAGAAATTAGAAGGATCAGTTTACATACTTGTTTATAAATAGAAATGGAAGACTTTCGACTTCTGGTGGTGCTTCCATCAAAGAAGGACCAGAGACTGCAATCGTGCACTGCGTTGATCTGTGCTTGCCCTGTTGGAGGGGTCCTTAAGGGACCGGATTCATCTGACCTACCTCATGGGGTGGGGGAAGAGGGGGAGACTGCCAGGTGAGTTGAGGGGAGCCGCATCTCCCCTCCCTGGCTTGGTATACTCCCCTAGAAGACAGGGAGATGCAGCAGTTTAATGGCTGCCCTTAAGATGGGAAGCTGCCAGGATTTAAGTGTGTGCTGGAGTGGTGAAGTGGTGAGCATCGTGTAACCTGATAAAAGACTTTGAACGTTTTTTGACAACCCCAAAAAGCAGAAAGAAAGAATTCTTGTTTGGAAGAACGGCAAATGGGAATAAAGAGGAAAATATAAGGTAAATAAAAACTGGAAATAAAAGAACTATATCCAGAAGAAGTAATAACAAGCGACTATAATATTGTCACCAAGAAAACTATGTGACGTGTTCAAAAAGTGAGAGAAGCCAGTGTGAGATCCGTGTATCTGAGAAGCAGGTGTGAGATCCGTGTATCGAAGGGTGTTCCCTTATTCTTCTTGGAATTTGTTTCAACGTTACAATTTCTGTTCCCTTAAATATCAGCGGTCCATCTCTTGTCACTTTCTATACCTCATCTCTCAGCTGTTTCTTTGAGAATCGTATATGAACCTCTCTTAGAAGTTTAAAATGTCTTGTATAGCTTGTATATATTCTATATACCTTGTCCATTCTCCTTCAAACCTCTTGGCCCTCTTTTTGTAACACTTCTGCTATGAGATCTGCCATTAATTTGGGCAAATCCTCCGAGAAGTGAAAATAATGAATTTTTACATTGAAATTCACATTGCACTGAACTGCAACTGGAAGCAGCAGTTACGTATGAGATATGACAGCTTTCCCTGAGACCATAGCTGACCTTTAGAGATGAACAGAAATCCTCAAGTATATTACTGAATGCTTTATGAAATGCAATATAAAAAGAATAACATGCCTATTTTTGCCATTCATTTTGTACACTCTGAAAATTTATCCAACAAGATTGGTTTAGTCTAAAGTAGTTAAAAATAAAATCTCCTTCAGACCAAGCCTGGCTATAAGCAATGGACTTTCCCCCTTCAACTGAAAAGAATGAACTTCTGAAAGCTAGGTATTTCAAAAGGAATTCTTTATTGAAAGGAAGTGAATCCAGTACTAATCAAAGCAGAATCTAAGATGCTTCCAGGCATACAGTAATAGATAAAGGGAGTTAGAATCCCTCCCATTATTTAGATGTGGATTTAGTCAAACGAAGAACCAACATGTTAATTTCCCCCTCCCCTTCTCTGGGAACGTATCTTAAAGGATTTTCCCAGGGAGTATCTTCCAGAGCTGAAATTTTTATGATCCCTTCTCCTTTTGCTATCTCTCCAAGAGGGGACAAGTTTCTAGACATCTGGCTCCAGTCCTCCAGTTGCTTATCATGTGCAAGTTATAAAATTTCAATAAAAGATTTAATATATTCAGGTTACATCAAAAAGGATTACTTGTACCAACTTCCCCCCTTTCTTCTTCCATTGAAGAATGGCAGATACACAAATCTCACACCAAATCAAAAAATTGAATTTAATCTGGAAACTGTTTTATTAGGTATAATAACACAAAAATGCAATAAAACAGATAGGTATATCATGGTACACATATTAACAGCTGCAAGGATTTCGTATGCACAACTCTGGAAAGAAAAAGGGGTCCCACCAGAAGGCATGGTTATAAAAAAATAATAGATTGTATAGAGATAGATAGGTTAACAATGAAAATAAAAGACAGAGAAGACTCAATTTACTATAGGGCCTGGTATGCCTGGTATGAGTGGTTTACAAATAAAAAGAAAATAAAATGGCAATTAGGAAAAGAATGAAGGAATATGTAAATATGTAAATACACCATAGAGAAGATTGATGTGTAAGGATAAAAGATATTGATTTATAGCAAGAGTAAGATGTAATGCTAAAGGAGTAAGTAAATAAATATACTGTAAAATGTAAGGAGATACAAAAGATTTCTTGATGTTGATAACAATGTATAAAGTTTTATTTTATGTTTTTTTAAATTTGAAAAATTAATAAAATTTATTTTTTTTAAAAGCCTGAAATAAAAGAACTATATGAAACTAGAGATTAAATTTGGAATAATCTACAAAATTGGGCACTAAATAGGCATTGGATAAAATGCTGGACTTACCTGGAATGGATACATTTTAATGATAAATGGAAGACTTTCTAACAAGAGAAGATTCAGTCCCTTGAAGAAAATCTGGTTGGAGTATGTATTAGATGAAATAAGAATTAATTAAGAGATGACTTATCACCTTCAAATTTTCAAAATTTTGCCCCAGAAAAAATATATATCAATGTGATCACTAAAAATCAACATTGACTTAATGGCACATAATCAGACAATGATTGGAAACTAATCAAAGAGAGAAGCAACCTGGAATTAAAGAGAAACTTCTTAACAGTTGAGGACAATTCATCAGTGGAATTCCTTGCCTTCAGAAGTTGTAACTGATTCATCACTGGAGGTTTTAAGAAGAGACTAGGCAGTCATTTGTCTGAAATGGTATGGGATTGCCAACTTGAGCAGGGGGTTGGACTAGAAGACCTCCAAGGTCTCTTTCAGCTCATATATTCTAGAGAAAAACATTAACTGTCATATTCACATATCTGGAAAATTATTACATGGAAATGGTAGGGTATATTTGATCTCAATTACTTTGGAGGGAAAAGACCCCCATCAATGAAATCAGAGATTCTTCATCAGGTACCTCATGGGATCACCTATTTGAGGATGAGACAGACTTGATCACTGATTAGGCATGTTCTGGCAACAGGTATGATAAATTGATCTTTCAGCTCTTTCACTTCAGTACTTCTGTGATTAGTAATATGACTGGAAGAGATCTGTCCTCCATGAAAAGGCTGCTCTTTTGCCAAACTACCAATCCATAAGGATCTGGTGTCTGTTTTGCCACAATCAGGACAGGCACAGACTTCAACAGATAGCTAGGACTGCTGAAAAAACAATTGCAACCAGCCTGCCTTTGCTAGAAGACCTGTGTACTGCACGGGTCAGAAAGAGGGCTGAGAAAATATTTACAAACCCCTCACATCCTGCACATAAACTATTTCAACTCCTCCCCTCAGGATGCCACTATATGGGCATTACAACTTGACACAAAGAGAATTCCCTCATGCCTTCTTTGCTGCACTATCCCACCATACTGTCTTATGTCTAAAGATATTTACTCATGTAGTATGGCAGTATTACTATTAACCTTCTCATATTTTCTACTACTTTCTCTTATTGGTAGCTTATCACTTTGATGTTTGCATATACACTGTGAGCTTATGCACCGGAGACAAATTCCTCGTGTGTCCAATCTCACTTGATCAATAAAGTATTCTATTTTAGAAACAAATATCAGCAAAGAGCTGGCCAGTCAATTAAAGCAGCCGTGCCTTTAGAAGAGCGCCATGTTGACCTTCAACAGTTGCTGAAGAACTTGTTGTGCTCTGGGTTGCTGGAGAGGATAAGGAAGGATTTCTCTCTACCTCCCTTTTCAAGACCTCTGTGTCACTACTTCCCAAGGACATCAGTAACCCAGGAGTCGGAACAGCATTACAGAGAGGAAGCCTCATGGCTTCCCCTCCTTCACAATTGGACTAGTTCCACCAATTTCAAGATTCAGATTAGAAGACGTATATAATGGGCACGTGAACTGAAATGGGAATAGAACCCATCCGAGGAATATGCATTCACTTGCATTTGTGCAGTCTCTGGTTTCTAGTTAATAGGCACAGGGGTGCAAATTCTGCTCACTCTTTTCTTGGTGGATTGGGCCATTCCACTCAGAACTAGAAAGCATCAACTTCAGTGTTGCAAAGATTTCAGGGGCTAAGAAAAGGCAAAGACCCCACAGAAATAAAACTTATTTTTTTGCAACTCTGCTGAATAGAGTGACCTCTTTGCAGAAAGCTGCCATTTTTCGGCTTGTCTGAGTTTTAAATATATTTTTTTTCTTTTTTCTTTTCCTTGCTAAAATGGATATTGATTTGATCACAGCTTTTACAGTTCTGCCTTCATGGTAGCTCTCTGATCTTGCTTGGCATTTTAAGCCATTCATCTCCAGCCTGGTATATATACAAAGGCTTTGATAGGAAATCAGATAAGAGGCTTTCTTGAAGATTAAACAAGAAAGTAATGAAATGATCCAGGAGCTCCAATGAAAGCAAATGCTTCCCCGCACCAGCCTATCTGGAGCCTCTTTGACCTGGTTCACTGATGGAGTCACAAGGGACTGCCCAAAGCAAAAATAATGCAAACCCTTCAACTGTATCTTGTCATTCACTGGAGCCGTGGCGATAGCACATTGATCATATCTGCTACCCATAAATATCAAGCCTACAGACAAGTGGCTGATGCTGCAACTTCTTTGAAACATCGCTGATTTACAGTGTAATGCTGCGGAGGGTATAATGTAACTTTAGCATAGAATTCGAGGATTTATGGCAGTGAATGTTGAGCTACTTTGCCACTAGATTCAGTTCACGTATGGTCTGAATGTGCAGGGAGGTTAGTTAGAAGCAGAACAGGACTTGGTGACCATTGGGTTGCAAAATGAGGAGCCAAGAAAGGCCTCCACATTTCAAACATTGTGATGTCCGAGGAAAGAGCACTCTGAGGAGATGCTAATTGCTCACTGGTGAAATGGCCCATAGCTTTGCTTTCTGCAACGAATCACCCCTTTATCAGTCTGACAGGGGAGCAACTGTACTGCAAAGTTATGGGCCATTTCACCAGTTAACAATCTAGCATCTCCCACTCTTACCTTTTAAAACCTGAAGCAAATTATACATTTAGTTAATTATACATTTAGTTAGATTTCAGGAGAAGATGCTAAGGTTTAATATAACCAGTGGTGGGATTCAATTTTTTTTTACCACCGGTTCTGTGGGATGGCTTGATGGGTGTGACAGGGAAAGGATACTGTAAAATCTCCAGTCAGAGGTGGTATTTGCCAGTTCTCTGAACTACTCAAAATTTCTGCTACCGGTTCTCCAGAACTGGTCAGAACCTGCTGAATATAAATATAACACTTCTAAATATAACTTTATCTCCCATTGGAACTCCTCCCTAGCCCATAACTGTGGTGACCCAATTATTCTGCTCTTCCATCCTCCTTTCATGAGATCTAGTACAGCCCACCAGTCCATCTTCTTACCTTCCTTCCTTCCAGTCCATCTTCCTTCCTTCCTTCCTTCCTTCCTTCCTTCCTTCCTTCCTTCCTTCCTTCCTTCCTTCCTTCCTTCCTTCCTTCCCCTTTACTATGGTTTTGGAAGCAGCAACCACAGCTGAGGAAGGAGATTACCTTTTCTCTTTTCTCCTGCCCCCCCAGACTCCATTATTCACACACACACACACACACACAGTTATTGACCCTTGTTAGTTGTCCTGAGAAAATGAGATTACCTGTGAATCTGACATCAAGGATAAACAGAAGCAAAAGAAAGGAGGAGAAATTGCTTCTCCTTTCTATCTCCATAGGTAGAGCAACAAAACAGGTACAGGTGTGGTGGAAGGAGCTTCATCTGTGCATGGATGGGTGGCAGGAGGTAGGAAGGTTTATATCCATCTCTGATTTGTATTTTAATCCAATCTGAATAACAACCTACTTTCTTCTTTGTGATGGTCTTCAAGAAGAATTACAGTCTGTCCAGGAAGATGTTTTAGTACAGTGGCCTCCAACTTTTTGGGCACCAGGGACCAGTTCCATGGAGAGAGGTTTTTCCATGGACTGGTGGGGGCATAGTTTTGTGTGCTGCATGCATCCCATGGATGGAGCTTCGCTTGTTTGTCTTCTCTTTGCTGTTTAAGAAAAATAAGATGAGTTGCCTATAAAATAAAAATGTGACTTCCTTTGATAAAGGTATTGAAACAGACATGGGCAGTCATTTGTCAGGCAAATTCTGCAATGACTGTGAGGTTGGACCAGCTATTGCCAAGATCCCTTCCAACTCTTCTATGGTTCTACTGGAAGAAAATTTTCAAGTTAGCATTAGGAAATACAGAAAAGGATTCGTGTCGATAGGTAAAATAAGATCTGAGTTGCACTAGTCTCAAGTAGCACAATACAATTCCTTTGAATCAAGCCTTCAGTAAAATATTATCTGGGGAATATTACTATTTAGCATTCCAGCTATTTTATTCAAGTGCACCTTTTTCCTTTTCCATATGCATTATGAAAAGACCGCAATATCAACCAGTCAGCAACATGACACCAGTTAGCACATGGCACATAGGAATCCATATTTATCTGTGTAACTATACAAATTAAATAACTTTATTTTAAAAGGGGTGTGCATTAGTGCACCATCGTGCCTCCCATCCCTGTCCTATTGTCCCCATTTAATCGTACCTATTTTCTGTATTCTTACTCATGTTTATACTTATACCTATTATTTTGCAAGCGATTGACAAATCAAATAAATCAAATAAATAATAAAAAAACTGTCCCAAATCTCATTAGATTGCCTATCAAGAGGTGATGATGTTTCTGTCTGAAATTTTGTGAGAATGACAGCTCATGTTGTCAGAATTTTACAGAATAATGATGATTTGTGAGATGTTGACCATGAAAGATATTTTAAAATGTATTTGGTATTGGCATCACTGATCACTCACAGTATCCCTGCAGAGCATCAAGCTACAGCATTTTCCATTCCTTTGCAGCCCTCCTCCCCCAGCCAGTCAACCTTCTGCATCCATTGAACATGTTTAATTAATCCAGATTTAGGTCTCCCTCCATCTTTTAAAAATGTTTCTTTTTTGAGGGCTGAAGGGTATTGTGCCGATTTCAGGGATATTAACATTAACATACTTTTTTCAATTAATTTAATTCTCTTTTTCAGAGCATTTTTAAAAACATTTTCTCCCTGTGTCTGGAAATCTAAAACCTATCCAGAAAATAAGAATGGTCATTATATCTCTCCTTTTCCAAATTCTTTCTTCTTTTCCAGCCACTACGTTCCATTTGTAATCTTCCTAGTTGTTGATTCTATTCTCACCCAGTTTAACTAACATTCTGTACTATTGAGTAAATATTGAGTAGATCTTGTGTTTCCTTTCAGTACAGCTTTAGGAAGATGATTTTGAAGAAAGTAGCAAATTTTAGAGTTAGTAAGGTTTCCTAATACCTTGATCTTATTTGTAAGTGACATTTTTTAGGCTATTGTTTCATTAATACAGTAGATTTGAACCAGAAATAAAGGGAGTCATAGCTGCTCCAGTTAAATATTTTGACTATAAATATATATGGAGATTTTCAGTCATTCAGGTCATGGTTGTCTCAAAAGTGCTTTTTTCAAGAGGCAATTGGACTTTCTCATTTTCCTTTGAAGACATTTCACTTCTCATCCAAGAAGCTTCTTCAGCTCTGACTGGGATGGTGGGGAACAGAAGGATTTATATTCCTTGCAGGCAGCTGGTCATTTGCATTCTTTTACAGAGTCATTGAGGCCACCTTGAGGTTTATCTGTGTTGTCAGGGTCACCTGAGTGATGCAAATGGGTGCAGAGTCTTCTTGGGACTGTTGAAAGAATTGTGTTCTAGACTGGAGATAGATGATGTTGTATCCTTCCCTTTCTTTTGAAAGAGGGCTATTCAATTTTGACATAGATGGCCTCTTTGACCCCTCTTTCAAACCAGCAGCACTCTCTGTCCAAAATATGGATTTTGCTGTCTTCAAAAGAGTGGGCTTTGTCTTTTAAATGCAGCTGGACTGCTGAGTCTAGTCCTAGTAGGTTTGTTCTCCTATGTTGTGCCATGCATTCATGAAGTGGTTGTTTGTTGCTCAAAATGCTTCTTGGATGAGAAGTGAAATATCTTCAAAAAAAATGGGAAAGTCCAGTTGCCTCTTACAAAAAGTACCTTTGGGAGATTTTGACTATATTTACCTTTTTAATGCTAATGGTTTCCTAGGCTTATATATCTAGGTGATCTTGGTTGATTTGGAAAAACTAACAGAATTTGACCTTGGTTTGTACTATACCACCCAGAAAAATACCATGTTGGATTGGAAGTTGAAAAACAAACTCCAGAAGAAGTAATAACAAGCCACTTTAATATTGTCACCAAGAAAACTATGAGATGTATTCATAAAGTGAGAGAAGCCGGTGTGAGATTTGTGTATCTGCCATTCTTCAATGGAAGAAGAAGGGGTGGGGGGGAAGTTAGTACAAGTAATTCTTTTTGATGTAACCTGAATATATTAAATCTTTCATTGAAACTGTATAACTTGCACATGATATACAACTGGAGGACTGGAGCCAGATGTCTAGAAACTTGTCCCCTCTTGGAGAGATAGCAAAAGGAGAAGGGATCATAAAAATTTCAGCTCTGGAAGATACTCCCTAGGAAAATCCTCTAAGATACGTTCCCAGAGAAGGGGAGGGGGAAATTAACATGTTGGTTCTTCGTTTGACTAAATCCACATCTAAATAACTCCCTTTATCTATTACTGTATGCCTGGAAGCATCTTAGATTCTGCTTTGATTAGTACTGGATTCACTTCCTTTCGATAAAGAATTCCTTTTGAAATACCTAGCTTTCAGAAGTTCATTCTTTTCAGTTGAAGGGGGAAAGTCCATTGCTTATAGCCAGGCTTGGTCTGAAGGAGATTTTATTTTTAACTACTTTAGACTAAACCAATCTTGTTGGATAAATTTTCAGAGTGTACAAAATGAATGGCAAAAATAGGCATGTTATTCTTTTTATATTGCATTTCATAAAGCATTCAGTAATATACTTGAGGATTTCTGTTCATCTCTAAAGGTCAGCTATGGTCTCAGGGAAAGCTGTCATATCTCATACGTAACTGCTGCTTCCAGTTGCAGTTCAGTGCAATGTGAATTTCAATGTAAAAATTCATTATTTTCACTTCTCAGTGATCAAAATCTTCATTGGAAGGCTAGCTAGACAATTTTGCTCTTGCTCACAATAGTCTCTGCAACATTTTTTTTTATGACACAAGCATTTTGAAGCAGACAGGACGGTGGTGATGATTCGGCCTTGCAGGCAACTGTGCTATGAATTATCTTCACATTTATATCAATTTCCTTCTCCTATTTGATATATTTCTCCTTTGAAATTATTAGCAACTGTTTGTTACTAGATACTAGCTCTATACCCATGCTTCGCTATGAAACTGTATGATCAGGCTTAGTTTTGGGGGAAGAAAATGAGGGGGGAAATGTACCTCTGCCTATTAGCATCCATCTGTATTCATCTGGCTATCATCACATCAGTGTGTGAGAGAGTTGAGGACTGTTTGGAAACTGAAACGGTATTTGCTGTGTGAGCAAGGAGACAGCAAGGAAACTGGGCATGGCTTAGCTCAACTGTTCTGTACTAAAGTGGTTGCTGCTGTGAAAAAAAAAACTGAAACTGAAATTCCTCTCCTCTGCTTTGCATTTGGAACAGATTTATTTTCAGGTGGGGAGGGGGAGTAGAACTCCTTAGCATCAGAGCACGTTAATAATAATATACAAAATACCAATGCTCTGATGGTCATTTTGAAAAATCCTTTTTTAGTAAGCACCTAGAAGCCAAGAGGAATATACGTACCAAATTTCAAGTTTGTAGGCTTTATGGTTCTGGGGATTTTGTGATGATGCATGAGTGGTATTTCGCTTTTATATATAGAGAGATTGCTGCATTGCTCCTATAGCTACATGCAAATACATCTATTTGCTGGAAATGGCTTCTCTGAGGAAGGTAGACTTAAACACCCTTTGTGTTTTGCTAGGTGAATTAACTGGCTTAACAAGAAGGCTGAAGAAGTCTTTTGTCCATAATCCTCTGTTTTGCTGCTTCCATAACCAGATGCTACAAGACAGTAATGCTTAATTTCAAAAATGCAGGTGCTAGAATACGAATTTGGAGCTTAAACAATACACAGGCATATTTCATAATTTTAGATCACACTGTTCTATCTTGAAGCTGCTTACATGTTGTACATGTTGCACTGATGGTGTTACCCAGTTTGGTAATGAAATACCTATAAGAAAACAATCATGCTCAGGGAGCACCAAGGAATTCACATGTTTTTTTTTCCTAAGAGAAAGAGACCAAAGGACAGAGACTGGTATTTTAAAAAAGAAAATAAGCATAAAGTTTACATACCCCATACTGTTTTATAGATGTGTATACATCTATGTGTATACAGCATGATTTTCCAGGTCTGTTCCTAAGCATACAGGGCAATTAATGCACTAGAGAATATGCCTATCTTCCTGAATTAGACTTTTAATTCACTCAAGAAAAAAGAGGAAAACTAAATGGAGTGAGCATGTTCACAGAAAAACTTCTATTGGCTGTTGTATTTTCTTCAATGCATTGGATCAGGCCTAAAACTGCAATGGATCGAGCCCTATTGCTACTCTACAAATCATAATGAAGACATGAGGAACATCAATTATCCTGGTGCTTACCAAGTGTAATTCCTTAGTAGGGATGCCTGATTTTCTACAATCCTGGATCAATTTTCTTTTATGTATTTCTACTGATGGTGGCTTCAGTAATGTTAGATCAGGGCTGTCAAACTCCTGGCCCATGGGCCGGATATGTCACATGCTGGCCACACCCATGCCCAGTTTAGTGAAGGGGGGGAAAGCCCCAATATGTCACGTGATGCCACCATGATGAGGTAAATTTGACACCCCTATGTTAGATTATCATATCCCCACTACAACATAGTCTCCAGCTACAGGATTTTTCTGCTAGAATTCAATGTCAAGGAGCCACCAAGAACACTCCCAACAACATGGACAAGGCAAGCCACTAGTATATAAAAATAAAAGCAAACGCACACCCTGATGGGTTTGGTAATGAAATGTCTGCAAGAAAATCACCAAGCTCAGAGAACATCAAGTTCAGACAACACCAAGAATTCCATAGAACTGAGTGTGTCACACATGGAACCCAAACATACCATAAATTCATCAGAAAGAATACAGTCATGAGAAATAAGGAAATGACACGGGTGTTGCGAATCTGGGTGTCTAGGGTTGGTAAATTATTTTTGTTTATGAACCAATCAGTCTATACATTGCTATTGCTGTTTAATACCTTTAGTTATGAATACAAGTAACTCAATAAAGGCATTTGTTCATAGCCATAAATTTGTCTTGGACTCTTATTGGATCTGCAGAGGTAAGAGTAATGCCTGGTTGAAAATTTGGCAGCAGACTTTGGTAATGTGTGTTGGGCAGGAGAAAAGGATTCAATACAGACTTGGAGTCAATTTCTTGAATTTAATATTAGCCTTGTGGAAAAATCGGGGCTATATCTAAACATACTTGCTGAAAGGCTGGAAAATGCCTTTCTTCTGAGGATTCATTTTCCTGCTGGGAGAGCTCCGGTGCAAGGATACAGACTACTGCTTGACAGCTGGTTCTTTTTATTTTTCAGGAAGGCAAGAGATAGCAAGAAGTCTGCATTCCTGGGGCTAGCTCGCTTTGTATAATAAACCCCTGATTTTTATACTTTTTTTCTCCTTTTGTGTGTGAGTGCTTGTGTTTGTATTTCTTAATGTTTTAAATCCTGTCAGGGGTTGTCTTCATTTCCAGCGGAGGGTAAACTCCGCGGGGTGGTTTGATTGGATTTTCAGTTTCGTCCTAATGTTTTCTTATATTTGTTTTGTGGCAATCTCCTGTCTGTCTCCTTTGCAATATATTTTGTGTCTATTTGTTTTGCTGATTTGGCATGACCTGTTGTTTGTAAGGGATTTCTTTTTCTTGTTTCCCTAGCTTTCTTAATTACTTGGCTTTTGTCTAGGGGGCTTCTTTCAATACCTTTTATTAAATCTCTTTTCCTATGCAAGTTTGTTTTATGGCTGGCCTGATGTTCCCTTTGGGTTTTTCCTGCTTGGGTGTCACCACTGTCCTCATGAAGTTCCCTTTCCACATACTATAAAGGAAATTCAATTTCCATCATTTCTACCTGTTCCACCAGATTCAACAAAATGAACCAGTTCCAAGTCCCTTCTGTGAAACAATACCATCTTGTGAGACCCAGGAAACATGCCTTCTCTGCCTTGTTGTTGGTATCTAGGGGGTTGTGAGTCACTTGTCACATGTGTGACTCTATGCTATTACTGTTGATTTTAGTAGCATTTTTCTGCTCTATTTTTCTATTGGCTTTTGCACTGCTATTAGCTACCTATAGTTACTCACAAATAAATTAATCTTCATTTTCTTCTTTTCCCAATGGTATTTTTCTCTCTCGAGCTTTTTTCTTTGATGTAGAATTGGGGAGGGGGGGAGCATCCTGCAGATTTTGGAATTATCTGAGATTTCTTTTTCTTCTGGTTGTAAATGGTTATAATTGATAATATGTATTTTGCTAGTGTTCAAATATTGATGCAGTGAAGTGATATAAAACCTATGAAACCTTTATTCCAGGGAAGATGAGTTCACAGGTTCTCACCCACAAGCTATGAGGCACTGGATAATGTAAGATTTGTGATTTCTAATGCAAGCAACGAAAGCGTAGAAGACTTGCTAGATAATGAAAGTGAAAAGTAACAGCCAAGAGCTTGTCAGGAGTTACATTTATCTAGCAAGAACTTTGTAGTTTGATATAGTTGCTATAAAGTGGGTTTAATGTGGGGAAAACAGACTTTCCAACTCAGTTCAATACTGTTCAGTGGAAACAGAGAAAAGAGCACCAGAGCTAGCTTTTTTTTAAAAAAAAAAAATCTACATAAGTACTTATAAATTAGAATGTTAAAAATTCAGTCTATTGAAAGAACAGAGCAAAAATCTTGTTTGCCCTCCTGGCCTAGTTCAGTCTAATCCCAGAAATTTGTTGTAGTTATTGTTTTGGAGAGAAACTTGGGAGACAAACTAGATTTCTTCTGAGAAGGGCACCTAGGAGATTGGTGACCCACAAGGAAAAAAGAAAGAAAAGTTGTTGGGTTCAACTATTTTCAAGGGATGGGAAGGTTGAGTTGGCTTGTTGTGGAACAAAAATAATATGTGGGTAAAGAGAGAGTATAACCATGATCACCCTTTCTTAATCTGGGCAACAGGGCCACTTAATAAAAGCCACATATAAGAAATGTTATACATATTTAAAATAAAAACATCACTTATTGACAGCATTTAGCACCAAGATTACCTTCTTTTCTTACAAGAATTGCCTAAATTTCAGATGAATGCTTTCTATACATTGTTCCATGTTCTGTGTTTGGAGTCACTGAAACAGAAGCGAACGGATTTATAGGTAATCAGCTTTTTATTATTCCTTTGCATAGCATTTTATTGCCTAGCCATTTTTTCCCTGGTTTTTGTATGAGCGTCTTGGTTTATTGCAAGCTATAAAAATTACCTGGAATCAATTGTAAAATGTATGAAGAACACAATCTTGCTAATGTTTCATTGATTGCTTTATTAAATGCCATACTATCTGATGTAAAGGTCTTTCTTTTGGTCCGACTGTGCCAAATTAACCTTTCTCATCATGTCACCTAATAGCCTTGAGTTATCTTTTCAAAGAGGTGCAAAATACACAACTCATAAATTATGGACAAACAGGAGAGAGTCTTCCTTGTTTATAGTCACCTATTATTTGGGCTTAATATTTCAACTGAAAATGATGATACAATAAGCCATTCCACCAGAAGGGTGAGCAAGCCAACATTTTCCATCTCAGCTTTACTTAGCTCCAGCAAAATTGCTACCAAGGACAAACCATTGCAATAATTCAACATGTCACTCAGATTGTGAAGTTCTTTAGATGATGAATATTTCCTTGGGCACCTTTGTCTTACGGTTGTTGGCCAGCCTGAGTTGCAATCTTTATAGGCTGTTCTCTTCTGCTGCATCAGCTTTAACCAAGCTTGTAGGCATAACCTCTCTCTCTACTATCGGAATTAATAGCAAGAGAGGCCATACACCCTCAGCAGGCTGCTGCTTCATCCCTTCCCTGAAGGACCAGGCTGTAAGAAAATACCAAGAATTCAGCTGCCAGGAAATATAAAATTACAATAACCTTTCCATGCTCAACCACAGTATATTCTTTAATTAGAGAACATCTTGCATTTCTTCACAGGATAATTAGATCATGACTTGTTTTAATCTCCTCAGGACAGCTACTACTGCTCTGACCTTGAGGGAAATTTCAAGTGTTAATATTAGATTCCTTGTTTTTCTCTTGGGGAAGAAACTGTATTGGGTTTGCCCTCAACTGGAAACCATGATGGACAGTGATGCTTTTATTGGTATAATAAAAAATTTAAAGTATCCTTTCTAATTCAGAAAAGATTACATCTCCAGAGGAGATGGGGCTGTTTCCTGTAGATGGGTACTTTGGAGAAGTGGTATTTTGGTAAGGACTATCCTTGTTGAGAAAACCATGGAGAGTTTATCTGGATTTAGCAGCAGTTCTCTGAGCAGTATCAATCTTCAATTGGCCATAATGTAACAAGAGAACGGATGGAAGATTAGGAGAATGGAGGCAGGCTAATAGCCATATATGACTTTCAGCCCTATTTTGGTTGCCAAGAGAGCACTGAAAGTTTATAAATAAACAAAAACAGGTTGAAGGCAAAGAGGTGCAAAATATGTGAGCTAACCCTTTATGAGATGTAAAGTGCCGATTTGCCACTGTAAACTTTTCAACTTCCACATACCACTAAAAAGATTTGGAGAACCAGTTCCTACATTCAACGATATCACAAACCACAAGACCCTGAGGTTGACAAAAATGTGCAAACCCAACATTCTAGAAAGTGAATCCCTGGAGCAGCTACAAGCAGTTAGGGGTAAGTGTTGGCCCCTGATCCATTATTTTCCAACTTGTAAAAGATTATTCTCTTCATCTCATCAGGTCTGCCCTTTACAGAGGCCTTTTTTGTAAGCACATTACAGGTAGCAATTCTTCCTGAGTGTTTTGTGGCAAAAATAAATAAATAGAGAGATAAATAATAGGTGGTTCCCAAGGATGTTTTATTGGAGGATTTCTCTTGATGATATCTCTAAACTGAGAGAACTTGGACGGAAGTCATGCCAATTAACGGGAGAATAAACAAACCTGTTTTCAATCAGATCCAAATGCATCTCTTCGATGTTGGGAGCCTTCTGTTCTCTCACGCTTCTGTGCCTTTTGCTGCTAAGATGTTCAGCTTTTAAAACCTTCATCAATTTAACAAAAAAAACCTGATGCATCTCTAACAAGGTAATATAATTAGATGAACCAGGCGCACGTGTTATTCTACCAAGGATTGTCTCTGCAATGAACCTTTGAACGGCAAAAGACAAACTCCCACTGGAATACACAAAAGCAGCAGCTACAAAATACCATATGGGGATAGTGATGTTGAATACATCAGCAAAATCAAGAGAGAAAATATATCTCAAAAGACATCAACATATGGCAAACATCAGGCAGGCTGAAAAAATGTTTATTCTGTGACCTGTGGAAGAAGCACACATGTGCTAGAGTGTGATGGTGAGAAGATCAATTTATACAGGACTGTTGAACATATGTTTACACCAGGAAGCAATTCCTTAAGGACCAGACAGAGGATCATATAGAAGACATGAGATTCAAAAATTATTGGTATTTTTTGGCAGTAATTCAGTAAACCAGCAATGTAGACCCAGTAAAGTATAACATGTAATTACATATGAACAATTATTTCAGTGTAGTACCACTATGTTTAAGGGGCTTCAGTTTAGACCGAACCAATTTTTCTTCCAAGGGGAGGATATATCATATATATTTCTAAAGATCAGGCTGGATGGGCAACTCTCAGAAATGCATTGAGCGAGGAATTGGACTGGAGCAGGGGTATCCAACCTTGGGAACTTTAAGACTTATGGACTTCAACTCCCAGAATTCCCCACCCAGATGGTTGACTGGGTGATCCTGGGTGTTGAAGTCCACAAGTCTTAAAGGTGAAAAAGTTGGATACACCTGGACTGAGAAGATATCTAAGTTTCTTCCAACTCTTATGGCTCTATGGTTTGTCCATCCCAGAAAAAAGTAAAGGGTGTGGGAATTGTAATCTAAATTATATGGAAGAGCTGCAGATTCTAATTTTAGTTTCTACATGATACTGTTTTGTTCCAATCCCGTTGGCATCCAATCATATGAGTTACTAAAAAAGAGAATGATGCACTGGGAAGGGTTTTAATTATACGAATGTTACATTTTGCTCTCTAGGTGGCACACAGAGCCATTTGTGCTGGCATGTGAGCCACAGGCAAACTTACCTCACTGCGCATGCGCATGCCTCACAGCTGATTTTCAGCTGTTTTGAGGCTTTTTCAGCCTCCCAGAGGCTTGAAAAAAACCTCTGCAGGCTGAATCGGCCTGTTTAGTCACTTCCTATAAAATCAGCTGTGAGATGCAGTGCAGGTAAGGGGGGGTGGGGGAATGGCGCGTGCATGTGCAGGGAGCATGGGGGTGTGCGTTGCCTTCTGGGTGCTGGCACACGAGCGCACAAGCACCAGCACCCACACAATTTTTGGCACAGGAGCCCAAAAAGGTTAGCCACCACTGCTCTAGGTTGTGTGCTCTAGGTTTGATCGACTCAAGAGCTATTTCAGTTTTTACATGTTGTCAAGCTTTTTAAGAGCTATGCGCAAAAAAATGGACAGAGACAGCACTCAAAATGAGTAGGGCCCATTCTCTGAATGTTTTAACATTTACATTATTTTCACGTCATGTCTGACATTTTGGAAAATGTTTAGAAATTTTGCCTCATCAGTAGAGAACACTAGACATCCTGTCTTCATTAGTTCTCATTATTTGACTGGTTTGGGATGAATACAGGTAGTCCTTTACTTACCACAGTTCATTTAGTGACCTTTCAAAGTTACAATGGCACTGAAAAAAGTGACTTATGACTGTTTTTCCACACTTAGGACTATTCAATGGTTATATGATCAAAATTCAGATCCTTGGCAACTGATTCACAGTTGGTTGCAATGTCCCAGAGTCATGTGATCAGTTTTTGTGACCTTTGGACAAGCAATATCAATGGGGGAAGCCATATTCACTTAACAACCATGTTATTAACTTAACAAATGCAATGATTCACTTAACAACTAAGGAAAGAAAAGTCATAAAATGGGGCAAAGTCACTTAACAAATATTTCACTTAGCAACATAAATTTTGGACTCAATTATGGTCATATCTCACGGACTATCTGTATATAGTTTTTACAATAGTTTTTAATGGTTTTTTTTTTTAAAATCCATTTTAAAGGGAGAAAAATTGGGGTGGGAATGGGTGGGAAGGTCCAGTAGGAAAAGGTTCAATGGGATTGAAAAAAGGACAGTTAGTGTTATAGTTCTCTCTGCTGATAGAAAAAGAGCTGCCACTTTTTTTCCTCTCCTTTTAGAGAAGATGCCCAAACTGATAGCTTCTGATAACTCCTGCTTATTCTGAATGAATAAGCAGGAAAACACTGAAAAAGAAGACAAGTAAGCAGGAAACTCGATCATGAATGCAGCAGGTAGGAAGGCAGTTACATAGATGAGTGAGTGAGTATCAATAGCAATAGCAGTAGCACTTAGACTTATATATCGCTTCACTGGGCTTTACAGCCCTCTCTAAGCAGTTTACAGAGTCAGCATGTTGCCTCCAACAATCTGGCTCCTCATTTTATCGACCTCAGAAGGATGGAAGGCTGAGTCAACCTTGAGTCGGTGAGATTTGAACTGCCGAACTGCTGGTAGTCGGCAGTCAGCAGAAGTAGCCTGCAGTACTGCATTCCAACCACTACACCAACATAGCTCTTGTAGGTGTGAAATTCCTGGTGATTGCTGAGCTTGGCTGTTTTATAGCAGATTTCATCACTTAACTATGAAGATTTACCATTGTAAAAAGAGTAGGGTTTGCTCTCTTTTTATATAAAGTATCTTGCCCCACCTGTTTTAGTGGAGATGTGGTTTTCTCATTGGTAGTTCCTTGATTAGAATTTTGTTTTCTGCTTGCTTTGCTTGGCGTTAATAATCACCGCTTATCTAGATGTTGGCCTCTGGAGAGAGAAGTTCTGGTCTTTTTGTCTTCTTAGTTTTTTTATTGTCACTTTTGAAAGGTGTGTAAACATGGGTTGTCTCTATGTGTCCATTGAAGGCTAACTTGTCTGAATGCCAAGCTTCCAGGAATTTCCTTTGATGTGTTACAGCAGAAGAAGTTAGAGGATGTGGTGGCATCTTGGGGAATGCTGGACCAGACAGCAGGGTTTCTATGGATCACATTTTTTACACTCCTGCTGAGACAGTCACACATTCTTATTGCCCTTCTATTTTATTCTCAAAACCTTGTGAGGAGGTCCATGACTGATCAAGAACACACTCACTGACTTTCATCATTGATCTGGGCTTTTAATCTTGTGCCTTCTCATTCCTTTAAGCAGAGAAAGCAATAATATGATATGATTAAAAGACAAAAAAAATCTACAACTGATGTGAAAGAAATTTGCTGTTCTGCAGAAAAAAACAGTTTCATTTTCCCTGTCCTCATATAGATCACCTTTATAGCACATGGCACAGGTATGTTTTTTAGGAGGGTCTATTTCTGGCACTAAAATCAACTAGATCTGCTTTTTTAAAGAATGTTGGTCTTGAGCTCATTCAATTTAGTTGTTATTAGGGCCATATTGAAATCAAAGGAACACATTAACTATTTGGCTATGAAAAGATTGCAATGTTATTGCTTTAAATTGGATGCTCCTTTCAGATCTCAATGTCCTTTTAGAAAAAAAAAATTTTATATTGGAAAGGGAAGCAAAACTTCTGTGTTGTTTACTTTAGGACCCTTATGGGTAGTTTGTGGCTACCCTTGCTTGTTCTGTGATAATTTTGCACTTAGAAAAGGCACAGCTAACATTCAAGTCACACATATATGCACACATGTTCCTCTTCTGCTAGTAACTTTTAGCAGAAGTCCTTGGGGGAAACAACCATTAAGCAAACATCTGTGCCTTCCCTATACATCACAGTTTCTGGCAGCATTTTCAGGGAAAAAGCTGACACAAAAGATCTGCCTGGTTCACCAAAGCTTGACTTTCAAAAAAGCAGAAACTTTGGATTAAGGATGCAGCATACCCTGGTGCTGCTAAATGGGTTATGAGTATCCTAGTGCAATAGATGTCAATTTTTACAATAAGTATCTTCTGAAAGAAGCGTCTGCAGGATTAGTATTGTCAGCTGTCGAGTGTCATCTGTCTGGAAATGGTACTTAGTATTGTCATCTGTCAAAATGATTAAGTGTAGTAAAATGCTCTGTTTTTAAAGCTTTTATGATAAAAACAAACATCTATCATATAAAGGGATGCCTCGTCATCAGCACTGCACTCAAGTTATCTTTCTGTGAAACAGAACAGAAGGAGTTGGAGGGGATGAAAGTTGAAGGAAACAGCCTTTTTTGAGAAACCAGAGAATGAAACCGGCTTGCAGAATAGAGGCATTCTGACTTATCAGGAATGAATTTGAGGGTGGGGGGGGAGAGGAAGAGAGATCTAAGTTGTCAGCCCACAATGCCACAATCAATGGTATGACAGGGCTCTTTCATATGAGACACATGAGATCACAGTAGCCATATTATATTTAGTTGGCACGGTTATTGGAAGTTACTTAAGTACAAGGCATAAGAGTTAAGTTAGACTGGATGGTATGCAATGAGATTTAGTAAGTTTACCATTTAACATTTTTATTACTGACTGG
The DNA here is from genome assembly GCF_049901715.1 of Pseudonaja textilis. Taxonomy (NCBI): domain Eukaryota; kingdom Metazoa; phylum Chordata; class Lepidosauria; order Squamata; family Elapidae; genus Pseudonaja; species Pseudonaja textilis. The sequence goes on along the minus strand of NC_141990.1, from coordinate 58,594,555 downwards.
ATGAAGCAGTAGAAGGTATGATTATCTGATCTGTAGATAACACAACATTAAATGGGGCAGCTCTGATGGTTGATATGGGTTGCTGCCAGCATTCTATGTATCAACCAAAGATCTTCTTAAACTGTATGTTGTTTGCAGTCTTTTGCAGCTTCACTGGCGCTACAGCAGGAAGCTGCAACTTCTTGATATATTTAGCAAAATTCTTGGACATGGTATCAAGTGCCCCAATGACAAATGGTATCACTGTTACATGTTTCATCCATAACCGCATAGTTTCGATGGCCAGGTCATGATATTTCATGATTTTCTCCAGTTCTTTTTCTTTGCCCCTGGCTTCTCCTGGTACAGCAATATCAATAAATTGTATGTTTCAGTTTTCGACAACTGTGATATTTGGCATGTTGTGTTCCAAATGATGATCCATCTGTATTCAAAAGTCCCACAAGATCATCATCATCATCATCATCATCATCATCATCATCATCATCATATTATTATTATTATTATTATTATTATTATTATTATTATTATTATTTCCCAGTCAGTCTATGGGAATTGGGTAGTTACTTAGGAATTATGAGCTGTCCCCTTAAGGGAATGCATCATGGTAAATGTAGTTAAAGGAATCCTGGGAAATGTAGTTCATGTCACGTGGCCACATATGTACTCCTGATTGGCCACTAAATTGACCCTTGAGGGGTTGGGGGAGTTTTTCTCATTCTTACTTGAACTCACAAACTCATGGCAGCTTCTTTCTATCTCTCCAAGATGGGCTAGGAGATAACCATCTTTTACTACAAGGCAGATATACAAAGAATTGGTCATTAAAGAAGAACTTCGTCACAAACGTGAGTTATGAGGATACCTGAGGAACCAATAAATGTAATTTGTTATGGACATCTTTTTGAGTTATCTATCTGCATCTGCACAGTTTACAAATCCACCTCTGTGCAGAAAACAGAAAAGTAAAAGATGATCTCCTGAAGCCCATCAATATAAAGCTTGCTAATTTGGATTTGTGATAAAGCAAAGTAATATTGAAGCTGGGAGTGAATATGCAATGTTAATCTAAACCTGCATGTATCATCATCTCTGTCTCTCCCTGTGAGCATCGGAATTTTTTACATGCTGGTTGGATGGTGGGAGGGGCTGGAATTTCCCACATGCTAGTAACAAGAGAACTTTTTAATCGCAGAATTGAAAACCAGTAACCCACCCACTCCCCTCTTCTTTGCTCAGTTTGTCTTCCTGCTATCTCAAAGACTCAATTTGCATAACAACGAGAGTAAGATATTTCCCAGCTCTCAAAGGAAAATCACACCTCTGTCTTTAAACCTTCTACAAATGCAGTGAGAGACTCTGAGAAATCATGCCTGTATGCTTGTTGGTAAAACAAAGCTGATCTTCCTCTGCTCCTCTGGCAAAGGAATAAAGAGAACACAGTTATGAAAATTCCTCCAGCCAGAGCCATCTCCACAGCAATGGGCACATTCCTTCCCCCTGAAGAGACACACCTAATCTAGCAATGATTTAAACAGTCAGCATTTGTCTTTTGCTATCCTTTTGCTATTAAAGGATTTTTCCTTTAACAAAATTAGTAGCAATCTAAAGCAACCACAGTGCAGCAACGTATTCACCTTTCCTTCCAGCATTTTCAATTGCCATTCAACTGCTAGACTCTACCACCATCTGGTGGTCAAAAAAAATTCTTATATGATTTTTTTTATCAAAGTCTCTCAAGATTGAGCAGAGTGTTTATCCATTGATGACCCCTTTTTGCAACTCTTGTGGATAATTTAATCAATTTAATTCAAATGTTCCAAGATTAACTGCAACTTAACAGACTAAAGTAAAGCAGCCTACAGACCTATCTGGGGGTCAAGAAGAAATTTACAGTGAAGTCAAAGAATTCTTACCATTTTTTTCCCTTTTTTCAAGAGTGGGCAAGAAATTCTCCCCCTCCTTTTTCTTGCACAAAGAAGCAAGACCTAAGCAACACAGCCCACTGCTACATCTGGGGCTCAAGGAGAAATTTCCCAGAGTTTGATTTTTTTTTTTACACAGTTTCTCAAATATTCACCAGTGTTTCTCCAACTATAAGCCCTTTTTTGCAATTATCATGGACCATTTAATCAACTTAATTCAAAGGTCCCAAGAGTAACTGCAACCTAACATGGGCGTAGCAACAGTGTCTTCCAGACCCTCTGCTGCCACCTTGTGAAGCAAGAGACAATAATAGGCATATTTCTGTGTTCAGCCCTCAAGTCTTCAGACTACACTATGCATATTTCTGTGTTCAGCCCTCTAGCCTTCAGACTTCACGATGCAACCTCTAGTGCCCCCTTGTGTTGCAAGCTCACAATGCACCCTAGAAGCAGCTGTACTGTGTGCTATGCTAGCATCGCCCAGACTCTGCAGTGCCACCTATGTGCTCAAGTATTAAATTCAGCAGCAATTCTACTTTCGGCTACCTGCTTGCAGTGCACCCTAGCACAAAAAAGGGAATTGCATGGAAACCACTAAATTTTCCAAATTTCTCTCTTTGCCAATATGAAGCATAGCAACTTCCTCAGCCATGACAAATGTCTCTGATGTATCAGAAGACCCAATTCCTTCACCCACCCTTGTTGTAAATGTGGAGCCTGATTCCCAAAACCCAGTTTTAAATGTCCGACCCGCTGGAGAAGCCGCGATACCTCAGAAGGCTTACGACCTCAAACAGCATAGGAAGCTTACCTCACCTGCGGTGACACACTTCAGGGAAGATTAGGAAAGGCAGTATCACTGTCATGCAGATGCATGGACAGAGCTGGTCAAAATCAGTGACACCCCCAAAAGCAAGTTTCCCCTCCAGAGCCTCTTCCTGATGCGGAAGGAGTTAGTGGAGCACCTCGAATGATGGAGAGACAGTGAAAATAAGCTTAAATACATACAGTCAAACCTGGAAGATGCAGAGTTCCAGGAACACATTTATTGCTTTGAGGAGGCAAACAAAGAATGTGAAGACAGCGTTCAGGAAGGCAAAAACTCCCTCCAGGCTGTGCTCCTTGTTGCGCTACAGAAGGAGCAAACACCGAGGGAGAAGACCAGATCTTCAGTCACAAGCAGCTTCTTCCCACCACTCAAAGAAAGCCTCCTCTCTCCATCCCAAACTGGCTAGATCGCAAGCAGCTTCCAGTGTCTCATGCCAATCCTCTGCTGCTGGCTCTCACCATCTTTCCAGAGCATCCTCCCATTGCAGTGGTGCATCTAAGGCCTCCAAAGCAGCAAGTTACATCGAAAGAGTTTCAGAATCTGAAGTAAAAGCTGCAGTAGCAGATGCAGAGCTATGTGCCACAGAGGAGGTAACACGGCAGAAGGCAGCAATAGTGGCCCAATAGGCTGAAATAATGGCTCAACAGGCCAAAGCTCAGGCCAGTCAACAAGCTGAAATAGCCAAAGTCCAGGCCAGACAACAGGTGGAAATGGCCAAAGCACAGGCAAAATTGGAATTGGCCGAATGGCAAAGAGATGCCGCAACAAAGATGGCACGTGCCACAGCATGGCGAAAGATTGCCGACAACACCTCCCTCCAATTCAACCTCGAAGAGTTGGAAGAAGAGAGCCCAGATACATGGGTCAAGGCCTACATGGACAAGCAACACTCACTATAAAATGAGTAGATGGAACTGCCTCAGTTGCCTAGCAGTCTCCCACAACCAGAGAGGCACAGGGATGAATCTCAATCACAGACTCTACACATCAGTTATGCAACCCCTCGAGGGGTTGGGGGAGTTTTCCTCATTCTTGCTTGAACTCACAAACTCATGGCAGCTTCTTTCTGTCACTACGAGATGGGCTAGGGGATAACCGTCTTTTACTACAAGGCAGATATACAAAGGATTAGTCATTAAGGAAGAACTTCGTCACAAACATGAGTTATGAGGATACCTGAGGAACCAATAAATGTAATTTGTTATGGGCGTCTTGTTATCTATCTGCATCTGCACAGTTTACAAATCCACCTCTGTGCAGAAGACAGAAAAATTATTGTTATTATTATATTGGAAAGTTTGACAAATAATATTTTAATTCACTAGGAGGCTCCACCCAAAACAAACCACCACCACCACCACCACCAACAACAACAACAACAACAACATCCTGGCACTGTTTCAGTTTACAAACAACATGACCATCAGCGTCAGTCAGTCCAGAGGCCATAAATCTTTCCATACATAGATTCAAAATAAAAAACTCCCTGAAGAATTGCTTGGCCAGTTTATTTTAACAGTAATAGATGGCTGTCAGTTTGCAGTTGCCATTAGTGAGATCTATTAGCTTGTAGTGCTGTCACTGGAAGAGGAATGATGAAGAGTCTGTCCTGTGAGATCCTGAAAATGGGAAGAGAGAAGGAACCTGCAAGGACACATGGTACACAGCCTCCTTGAGGGAAGGAAGTAGGAATATCACAGGTCCTTTTCTTTAACTGACAATACATCTTTGTTTCCCCAAAAGTTACCCACCGTGCAATTTGCAACAGGATGGCTTTGGGGTGCTCTTCTAGAAGCCTGGAAAAGAAAATGTTTTTAAAAAGGGTTTCCTGCACCTCCAGCCCAGCAATTATTAAGGCAGAAAACTAATATGTTTGGATTATTAAATGGCTTGATAACAAGTCATTCTTCAAACTTCAATTATGTTAATTTGTCCCAGTGATGCAATGATACCTTAATGCCTCATTAAACTAGATGGACTTATCAAACTGCCAGCTGACAGCTTCAACCTTGCCCAGGGCAAACGTCTTACTTTTCCATCCATCAATATGTGTGAGTATATGTGTGCATCTATGTGTGACACACACACACATGGACATGAGCACATTAAGCCTAGCCTCTGCTTAGTTAGGCACCAATTCAGGAGCTGCCCATGGCTTGGCATATTCTGCATATTATATAATGCAGTGTGAAAGTAAGGAAGCTACAGAAATAAAATTTCTCCTCCTTTGCCTCAAAGTGATTTTCTTTGTCTCCTGAAAACCTCCTTTCTTGGAGTATAAAAGCCCTTTGGATACAAAAAATGGCAATGGGGTGGGGTGAGAGTCCATTTCAGTGAGAACTCTTATTAGCTTATAGTATTGAAGTTTATACTTTTAAAAAAATTACCCCACCTTCATTGTTGTTATAAATAATGCAAGGCAGAGAACATACCTAATATTTCCCCCTCCTCCTATTTTCCCCATAGCAATTCTGTAAAGTGAGTTGGGCTGAGAGAGAGTGACTGGCCCAAAATCAACTAGCTGGCTTTCATGCCTAAAATGGGATTAAAACTCAGGGTCTCCTGGTTTCTAGCCTGATGCCTTAACTCATGGATGTCAAACTCATGGTATCACGTTACAGTCACGTGATGTTTTATGATAGTTTTCCCATTTGCAGAGCTGGGGTGGGCGTGGCTTGTGCGTGATTCATCCGGCCCGCGGGCTGCTAGTTTGACACTCCTGCTTAACCACTAGGCCAAATTGGCTCTCATTTTCTCTTTAGGCATGTCACAAGGGCTTTAGCAGGTCCCCCCAGAAGCACTGAGCTCCTGAGGTCTATATTAGTGTTCCACAAAAAAACTGAACAAATTTTTCTCCATTTTGACTGTCCCAAATATGAGGACTTGGAGCAAGTCAGTTTCCCATTGGTCGGAAATTGTGCCAATCCTCTCATCTCATTGGTACTTTATGCTTTCCATCCTCATGGGGCCAACATCCTTTTCTCCCTTGGGAGGGAGGTCTTCCTGAGTGGGGTGGGGGAAGACAAGCACAGGGAAGCTAGGAAAGGGATGAGGTTTCAGTAAGCCATGTTTGATGTTATCTCATTGGCCATCTAAAAGCAGCTGTGGTGCATGCCACATAAAATGGTGATCTTTTGGAATACAAGATGGAAATATAGCAAAACCCTATATTGTTTCACAATTACATATGCCCTACAAATCAAGATTCAATTTTAAAGTCTTCAATAGTCAATAAAGGCGCTTTCTCCCAACACTGGTTATTTATTTCTACACACTTGTAATAGCACCCAGCATGTGGATAGCTTCTAGAAGGGGCAGAGATTTAGAGGACAAACTGGAGGAAAAATGGCTTATCGGCACAATCACCTAAAAGCACAGCACTGTTGAAGGTACGCTGCCAAATTCATTATGAAATGTCCAATTCCCATGAGGAAGAGTTAAATAATACTTGCTCTAACCTAAGAATAGCAGTGTTCAAATATCTGATGTGTTGACACCCAGAAATGGGGGTGGAACAGTGGTGAGATTCAATTTTTTTTACTACCGGTTCTGTGGGTGTGGCTTGGTGGGAGTGGCAAAGGAAGGTGTCTGCAAAATCCACATTCCTCCACTAACCTGCTTTCCAGCTCCGTTCTCCTGTGCAGAGCAAAAAAAGAAGACCCAGCCAATCAGTTGGGACTCGGGAGGCAGAGAATAGATGGGGATGGGGCCAGTCAGAGGTGGTATTTGCTGGTTCTCTGAACTACTCAAAATTTTTGTAACTGGTTCTCCAGAACTGGTCAGAACCTGATGAATACCACCTCTGGAGTGGAATCATTTTTTATTATTCCAGTGCTCAGGATCAGAACCAGTGGATTGATACTAGAAGGAAGTAGTGCAAAATAGCAATTAGGAGTTTCTTCCTGACTATGAACTGTCAACCAGTTGAAGAGGCTGCTACATGAAATAATGAATTATTTGCTAGAGGTCTTGAAATAGTGGCTGGATGGACATCTGTCTGATATGTTCTATTGCAGGATTTTCCAACCTTGGCCGCTTTAAGACTTGTGGACTTCAACTCCCAGAATGCCTCAGCCAGAAAAGCTCAAGTCCACAAGTCTTAAAGTTGCCAAGGTTGGAGACCTCTGTTCTATTGGACCCTGTGACTGAGATAAGACATTGGATGAGATTATCTCTTTGGTACCTCCCATTTTCATGATCTGAATGTTTCTGCTACAGGAAATCAATACAGGGAGGTCTTTCTTGATCCACAGTCCATAGCTCTCAGTCTAATGGAAAAGGAAACAGATTCTAGCATACATTTGTTTACCACTAATCTGTTAATATTACATGAAAAGCAGAAAGACTCTGCAAAATTGATCAATAAAATATCAGAGCAGAAACAGAAAGCCAGTGCATAATGATATAAAAAGTGGTCATTTAAATTGCTCTATACATTTTAGAATTGAAAGCCTAAACTGCCTGAGGAATGAATGCTGGAAAGAGAGTATCTGGGGACAACTCGGAATACTCAGGTCTCTTTGGAAAGAGCATGCCATAAATGAATTGTATAGCAGAGGGGGCCCTGTCTTCCTACGATTCTTCTTTCCAGGCCAACAGAAATCAATAACTCTACTTTCCATTTGTTTGTCCTTTTGCTGGAAAAATGACAGAGTCAGAATGTGGACACACTGATATTATGAAACAGCAAAAACATATAATTTTGATTTGGAGGTGGTTAAGGGAATGGATAATCTGGATTGTCCCAGTGTCATAAGATCTTATCAGAAGGTAGTAACTATAGGACCTTGTCTTGGAAGATAAACAGGGTCAGGCTTGGTTGGTACTTCAATGGGTGAAAATAATACGAGTTATGGGGCTAGATGGGAAGTAAGACAAAATTGAGGTCAAGGGCAATCGCAAGCCACTTCCATATTGTTGTCAAGAAGATGTGGATGTATTTATGAGATCACTAGGAGTACAGCTTGATTTGAACTTTACTTTGATTGCCCTGAGGAACTAGACAGTGGGATTGAATTCTTTTCAGGACAAAAATCCTTTTGGAAATCACCATTTCCCCAATCCACCCACCCAATCATTTTGTTGCAAATAGAGCTACTTATCCTATCTGTTTCAATCCAACTCAGCAATATGTCACCAAGGAAGAAAAAAAATTACTCATTTTGAAAATACCATGTCTCATAATCACAGTTACTTTCTATCCAAGGCAGATCCAGGCAGAATGTGCAAGTGACATTTTGTTGGGCCTTACTGTAACTTTGGCTTTAACAATATTCAAGCATTTACATTTGCATTACATATTGCCTCTGACAAGATAAGCCTATGGGCCAACATGTCCACAAAGATCAATACTTTTTTTTTCTTTTTTCCTCTATTTTGTTAATATCTTGCTTTTCTGTTAAGTCCTGGTTGTGTTCCATTGAAAGAAAACCCCAGAGAATGAAAACCAAGAAAATCCATGAAAGATCAAATCACAAATATCACAATATAATCAAACAAGAGTGGTTATAAATAGGATATCTAGCTAAGAATTAAATCAACTATACAGAATCAAACCCAGAACAAGAGAGGAAACAAAGCATTCAAGGAAACCCAGCAACTATTAAATAAGAAGAATTATTGTTGGTTTTTTGATAGCCCGTGGTGGACATTAATAGAGGGATGTTCCTGCTACATATGAACACATGAGTGAAAAACAGACACAAGCAGAGATGAATCCCTGCAACGGCTTCTATAATCCTCTTCCAGATTTTTTTAAAATGGGAGCCATTGTCCTGGTCCTCACACATGAAAGAGGCTCCATTCAAATGTTATTAAATATTTCAAATGTTAAGCTGGATCAAGGAAGCAAAATGATTCAGTTAGAATATAATGGGAAGGGTTATTTCAGTATGTTTGGGTTGTTGCCTTGTGACTAAAAAAATAAAAAAAATAAATGTTAAGCCTCTTGGAGGCTTAACAAGGTAGGGAAAGCAGGCTAGTAGAATTCTTCTTGTCCTCTTGCTAGTAGCTCTGCTCTAAGTCATGGCTTTGTTAGCTGAATTCGGCAACCATACAAATGATCAGGAGAGAAGGGCTTAAGAATAGACCAATCCACAACATTCTGAGCCATTGCATAGGTTTTTAATGTTATGTGTTGTTTTCCTTTATAGTTTACAATTGTTGATTTTTGTATGCCACCCAGATCTGGTGGTTTGAGTTGGGCAGCCGTACAAATGCTAAAAAGGAAAGGAGGTAAGGGAAAAGAAGGAAGGAAGGAGGAAGGAAGGAAGGAAGGAAGGAAGGAAGGAAGGAAGGAAGGAAGGAAGGAAGGAAGGAAGGAAGGAAGCAAGGAAGCAAGGAAGGAAGCAAGGAATGAAGGAAAGAAGGAAGGAAGTTGCTAGAATCATTCAACAATTGTCATGCCATGCTAGAATAATAGCAAATAGCAATAGTGTAATAATATACTGTTTCACTAAAGTGATAAACTGATAGATGGGTTATGCTTACTGTAGCATGAAGATGTCCCGCTAATTGTTTTTAGAGGACATGTCCTCATCATGACACCTTTTCTATTCTCCAGCCCACTGCAAGGCAGATTTTATTACAATTGCTGTACTGCTTAAATGGCATTTTTGGCACAAATCTTGACATGGATATGCTCTACAATGTTTCATCAACAGTGCTGGAGATGACATGATCAGGGGGTGGGTTCTGCCCAGTTTATATTGGCCACTTTAGGCTGATATATCCCCATGCTTTTGGTTGAATAGCATTACTGTGCTCATTGCTCATTGTAGATTTTAAAAAGAGCTGGCATAGTTATACTCCACTGAGTATCAAGGATGCAACTGTAGAGGTGGTCAACAGTATTAAATATCTGGGGGTGCAGATAATTAACAATCTGAACTGGTATCTCCACACATCATCCTTAGTGAAGCCTGCAAACCAGCGCCTGCATTTCCTGCATCGGATAAGGAGAGCACACCTTTCTCCTTCTGTCCTGACCACTTTTTACAGAGGCAGAATTGAGAGCATTTTAACAAACTGTGTCACTGTTTGGTTTGGTGGCAGCAGTGCCTCAGATAGAAAGTCCATACAGAGAGCAGTAAGGACAGCCAAGAAGATTATAGAAAGATTGCTTCCTGTTATTCAGGATACTACTTATAAACCAGTGGTGGGATTCAATTTTTTTTTTACTACTGGTTCTGTGGGCGTGGCTTGGTGTGCATAGCAAGGGAAGGTTGCTGTAAAATCTTCAGTCAGAGGTGGTATTTGCCGGTTCTCCGAACTACTCAAAATTTCCGCTACCGGTTCTCCAGAACTGGTCAGAACCTGCTGAATATCACCTCTGTTATAAACACGATGTGCTTAAAGTACTTCTAGCAGGACTACCAGATTCTGTAACAGTTTTGTTTCCTATGCCATCCGTCTGATAAACTCGTAAGATTTGTTTTTCTCACCATGTACATGTATACATCCAAACTAGACTGTGCTGTTTCTTTGTGTCATATAATATAGTATATGCATATTTATTTATTTAGTCATCTTTATGTAGTGTATATTGTAGGTGGTGACCCTTTGAGACCCATATGCAATGAAATTTCATTTTAATGTATGCTGATTAGTGTACCAAGTGACAATAAAGCTATTCTAAGTCTAAGTCCAAGATACCTGGCTTCTGCAGAGGCAACAGGAAGTAGGGAGAAGAGACTCAGAAGACCCTCTTATGGCCCCAGGTTCCTGTTTCTTCTCATGGTGGTTCAGCCTAAAGTCTTCCTATATCAAACTTCCAGCTGTCCTTCTAATACATTTCTGATTCAGGAATGGCAAACTGAAATTATTGAACAGGCAAGAGCAACAGGGGTAAATACGCTGGATTTAAAATAAATGAATAGCCGTTGTGCATATCTACTTGGAAACGTACAGTATCCTTTAGCACTTAGTGAAGTGAAGAGATATATATACCTCTTTTGTTTCAAATGAAACAAATGATGTTAAGAAATTTGATGTGTCGTGAGAGAGAAATGGAGAGAGAAGAGAATGTATCAGGTGGGACAGCTAAGAGCAAGGGATCCTCTTGCAGGAACTGGCAAAGCTTAAAAGGAATGTTTTCACCTTCCTGCTGCCAACCTTCCTCTCTTCACAATTAGAGGTTTCAAGGCCATTCTCTTTAAGATGGCTGCAGCTTGAAAGAATCCAGGTGATAGGTAATTCTTGCACAGAGATAGAAGAAAGAGAGGTAAACATTTTTCCAGACTGATGTTGGGGGTGGGTAGGGCAACTTGGAAGGAGCATTGAGGAGAAGGAAAGGACTGACTCTTTCATCCTTTCTTCCTCCCTTCCTCCCTGCACAAATAACTTAAGGTTAGTGTGTTTTCTGCAGGTGCATTCAAAGAGAGCCCAAGTATCTTTTTAATAATCTGTAATGTTGTCTATGGAGATTTTCAGTCATCCAGGTCATGGTTGTCTCAAAGGTTCTTTTTCCAAAGGCAACTGGACTTTGTTTTTCCTTGAAGACATTTCACCTCTCATATAAGATGTCTCTTCAAGTTCTGACTGAATGAGAAGTTAAATGTCCTCAAGAAGAAACAAAGTCCAATTGTCTTTTGAAAAGCAGCTTTGGGACAAGCTGAAATGCTCTTTCTGAATAGCATAATTTCATAATAGCACAAACCTATTTCCAAAAGGAACAAAACTGATATTCTGTTGAACACATTCATGGAATATACTTGGGAAAACCAGCACATGTTTTGACAATGTCTCAACTCTCTTGTTCAGCCATCTGCCAAAACTTGCCTCCTCTTTTGCCCCAGCCCCAGCACTAGATCCAGACCCAGACCCAGGTATTGAGGGGAGCAATTGCTGACTGGTGATGCTTGGTGGGAAACCATGGGTATCTCTATCAATTAGTGCCCTTAACTTGTCCCATATTAAAACTTTAATGACAACACCCCTTCCTAGCCTATAATAGGCATTAGTGATGATGGTGCAAATTATGCTATCTTACTTTTCTATCACCTTAAGGACTGGGAATAAGACCTTTAACCCAGTGAAGAAGAGCCTGTTTTGTAAAAGATTCAAACATCCACTGCTTCATTTGTCCTTCAGATTTACAAGCCAGCAATAAAATAGCTCTTATTGTGGAACACATAACTAATGTCTTATCCCAGAGCTGCTTAGACCTGTTTTCTTTTTAGCTTCTGTGATTGTCTAATTCATATCTGGGAGAAGCATCACTTGAGAATAGGACTTGATTTAAAGACTTTGACCATTGACCTTTTTTTGCTCAAAAAGCAAGAAAACAAAAGGGCTGGAGAGCTCAGCTCAGAAATAACCTAGAAGCTATGGACCTGGGGGCAGTTACAGGGCAATAGTATAATCTCTTTTAGTTCACTAGTTTCATTTTGCTGAAAAACAGTCATGAAAGCAGATGTGAAAACTATTGCTATTATAAATTGGTGAGATTTTAAGATGCCTCAAGACTCTTTCGTGGTTATTTTTATTTCTATCAAGAGTAGTTTTTGAATTTCTTATTTATTACACTGAAGCGGGGGCGGGGGTGGGGAGAAGAAATTCAGATTGCAATGTTTGTGTTGAAGTGTTTATATGTAATAAGAAACTAATGAAGGTTAAGTTCATAAATTAATATATTTGCACTCCATGCATGTTTGCAGTCCAACTCGGATGCTTAGTTTTGTATCATTGAATGACAAACAGCATGAAAACGCACCACAGATTCCTTGAGAGACTCTCAAGAAGGCTCTCTACTTACTGGTTAAGCACAAATGCCTTTTCTGACTTGATTCAGATCAAGATGTTGCAGCATGTCCCATGTGAGAATTCATCCTGACTAGCTAACAGTGTTTTTAATTATGGAGTCACTTTTTCAGTATTTACTCACTTAAGATCTTTATTTAATGATCTCCTGGTCTGCCATTCACCTTTCCTTTTCTTTTTCAAACTGCAGGAATTGGAAGACATAACAGAAATCTGTTTGATAATTGGGCTACTGGACTGGGGCTGCAAACATCCAGATTTTTGTTAGATGGTGGCAAAGTGAAATAAACTCTAATTTTTTGCTGCCAACTACTGGTAGTAGTACTTGAAATCCGATAGCTATAACTCAAATTAAGTTTCCATAGAACAGTGTTTCTCAACCGGTAACGGAAAGAAGAAATAACCTTGAGGAACTGGAAAAGACCTAAGACAACAGTCATAAAAGAAAAATGATGATGCCATTCGGGAAAAAAACTGTCCTTGTGTCTAGTTGTTCTGGTGTTCAGTGCCCTATAGTGTCATTTTAAGGGTAGAAGTTGAAATAATTTATGTCCAGGATGTGAGGGGTCTGTAGATATTTTCACAGCCCTCTTTTTGACTCGTGCTGTATACAGGTCCTCAATGGAAGGCAGGTTGGTAGCAATTGTTTTTTCTGCAGTTCTAATGTTGAAGTCTGTGTGTGTGTTGTTTGGTTGCAGAGCCAAACCAGACAGTTATAGAGGTGCAGATGACAGACTCAATAATTCTTCTGCAGAACTGAATCAGCAGGTCCTTGGGCAGTTTGAGCCTTCTGAGTTGGCACAGAAAAAACATTCATTGTTGTGCATTTTTGATGACGTTTTTGGTGTTAGATGTCCATTTTAAGTCTTGAGATATGATAGAACCTAGAAACTTTAAGGTCTCTACTGTTGATACTATGTTGTCTAGTATTGTCTAATATAAATTAGACAATACTACATCAACAAACCTATATATATAATTGTAAAGTATAGTATTATTATTGGGCGTGCCTAAGCACACAATCATGCCTACCATCCCTGTCCTATTGTCCCCATTTTTTTGTACCTAATTCCTGTATTTATATTCATGTTTATTCTTATACCTATTATATTGCAAGCGATTGACAAATCAAATAAATAAATAAAATAAAGATGTGGTAGTATAGGAGGGTTTCTCCTAAAATCTACCAGCATTTCTACGGTTTTGAGTGTATTTGGTTCAAGATTGTTCTGGTTGCATCACAAGGCTAGTTGTTCAACCTTCCATCTGTATGCAGATTCATCATTGTCTCGAATGAGACCAATCACTTGTATCATCTGGAAACTTCAATACTTTAACAGAGGGATTTTTTGAGATGCAGTCATTGGTATATAGAGAGAAGAGAAGTGGAGAGATCACACAGCCCTGGGGGGGGGGGTGTCCTGTGATAATTGTACAGGTATCTGATGTGATTTTGCCTAACTTCACCTGCTTCTTCCTGTCTTTTAGGAAGCTTATGATCCATTTACAAGTGTGGTCAGGTACAGCTAGCTGGTTTAGTTAGAAGAATATCTGGAATAATGGTATTGAATGCTGAACTAAAGTCTACAAAGAGGATCCTTGCATAGGTCTTTGGAGATTCAAGATGTTGCAGGATGTAGTGCAAAGTCATATTAACATCTGTCAATCTATTTGCTGAGTAGGCAAATTGGAGTCTAACAGCAGATCTGTGATGGTTTTCAGGTGGGCCAGCACTAGCCTTTCAAAGGCAAGTGCTGGTCCACCTGAAAACAAAATCACATTTGTTGGTCATGATTTCTAATAACAGGCTGTAATAGTAAGATTTTTTTTTTGTCTATGTTTAATATTCTATTAATTTATCAAAATATAAAATAGAAGTACAAAGAAAAAATGAAAATAATGGAAAATAAGGGGGGAAAGGGGGAAGAGAAAAAAGTGTAGGCTAAAGAAAAAGAAAGGATTTGACTTCTGATTCCTTTAGGTGTAGTAGAATAAGATAGTAAGATAAAGCCTCAACTTTTTACTTCTATATGATAATATATACTAGCCATTTCTAAGATATCAACAAACCTATATAATCAGCAAAAACCTAAATCAAAGTTTCACTTCTCTCTACCTCAAGCATAAAGTCCACAAACAGTTTCCAAGTAGAAATAAAACTAATTGGTCATGGTATGATTTTCAAACACAATATACTTTTGCCTTGTCAATAGTTGCTGTTCTACCAGTAATCCTACAGTGCTAAGCCCTAGTTACTTAGCCATAGCTCCTGAGTTCTATTGCCCATTTCCATGCCCAGGAACTCTTAACATCTGACATTGTCTTTGTGGACCTGGGCAATGACTAAGCCAGTATCTGATTCTTTTTCTATTTTGTCACCATAGTAACTGGACTTATGGTTACACTTAGACTGATTCTTCTGCTAAGACCTGCCTGGTGTGGGTGATCCTTCTGAAAGAATACACTATTGTCAGCATAGATTTCAGCCCCATCAGAGCATCATGAACTGTTCCTCACAACAAGGGACTATCTTTGGAAGGATTATTATGGTTGGTTGCACAGTCAGCAAGATGTTTAGACTGGATTTGACATTTTTATCAACCTATCATCCTAAACCCTAGGGTTCATGATAGACAGATGTTAATGCTTCATGGTGTTAAAGGATGTAAGTTATTGGATTTGATTGTGGAATGGAGCCAGTTTTCCCACCATTTCAATTTTGCCAAATATCTGGAAGCATTTTTCATTATTTTGCATACCAATATTGGTTGGGTGCTGATAAAACCCTTGACCTATTCTTATGAAATTTGACAAAATGTATCTCCTCAGAAGGGGCAATAATGCCTAAGCATCATTTCCAGTTCCACTAAAAATGAAAAAAAAAATAGTGGCAATTTTTTTAAAGGATAAAAAAAACCACTGTTTTGTCTCCGATTTGGCTTGTTTCACCCTCACTTAAGAGGCTATAGAAAAATGAGCTCAATTTCAGAGTACCTTTCATGGAAAACAGACTAATAATTGACTAAATAAATATATTCTGCCACATAGAAAATAACTACTTGGCATTTTGCTGTTACAAATGAATGGAAAAGTGTGAAGATTTGGCATTGAAAATCATGTTTAAAATATGACTGAGGGTTTAAACTGAGGGTTTAAACTGAATTGGTCCAACATTTCCTGGACTCTTCTCTTCTTTCTCAAATCAAAGTTCAAAAATGTAATAATGCACTTTCTTAGATAAGTGCCCTAGTCCTGATGTATGGATTTCAAGCCAATAAATTATTTTGGTGCAGTTTCCCTTTGGCATATTAAAAGAAAAACAAAATCCATCTCCAGACATCTAAAATTAAAGTCTTTGGCAGCCAGGTTGTATTTTTAATGGCAGAATGGATCACCTGCTTCTACTTTTTGTCTCTATTTTCCTGACATTATCTTTTCAAAAAGGAGATTGAGACTAGAATAACCAAAGGCCACTTCCTCTGGAGTCTGTTAATGATAATAATCCTGAGTATCGTTTCCAATAGGTCTGGAAAGTTCTGGGCCTTTTGATATAGCTATATACAGAGATGTATATTTGTCTTTTGCTCATCTGTCTTTCTCTTTCCCTGGTTTTCCCTAGCTTTTGTCCCAGATAGCAAATAAACATCAGGCTATATTTTTGCTAGAGCCAGTTTGGTGTACTGGTTAAAGTATCAGGCTAAAAACTGGGAGATCGTGAGTTCTAGTCCTTCCCTAAAAATAAAGTCATCTTGAAAACTTTGGGCCAGTCATTTTTTCTTAGCTCTAGGAAGGAGGAAATGGCAAACCACTTCTGAAAAACTTTGCCAAGAAAACTTCAGGGACCGACTAGGCAGTCTTCAAGAATCAGATGAATGGAAGGGGGAAAAAATTGATAGCTGATCTGTGTGGTGTGTATAGCTGCTCTGATTTAGACCTAGGGATTGTTCTGGGTGCAAAGAAAACTAGAAATTACCCACAATAATTTTTCAACAAGGAGGGAAGGAAAAGAAATGTCCAGACTTTTCAGCTGGCCAGAATTATACAACACACCCTGTTCACCATGTGTACAACAGGAGAACAACTATTAGAAAGAAGACAACATCTTGCTAATCTCATCTAGCACTGTGAATCATGGGCTGAAAAGAAATGGTTCCACACCTGTCAGCCTCCAGTCAACTGTCCTCTTAGCCTCAATTCAAGGTGTTGTCTTGGCACCTCAGTTTCTCTTTCCCACAGCTGAAGAATTAGAAGTGCAGATTGCAGGGATATCCAACCTTGGCAACTTTAAGACTTGTGGGTCTCAATTCCCAGCACTCCCCAGCCAACATGCTCTACATCTTGAGTTTTCCTTCAAGTCAGTGTTGACTTCTTGTGGCTGCCTGGACTAGTTCCTGAAGTTTTCTTGACAAAGCTTTTTGGAAGTGATATGTCATTGTCTCCTTCCTAGGGCTAAGAGAGAAAGCCTGGCCCAAGGTCACCAGGCTGGTTTCATGCCTCAGGTGGGACTAAAACTTCTATTTTTATTTAATAGAATGCATTAAGGACCAAATTCACTATCAGATGTCATTGCTACAATTTTTAAAGAGGACCACACCATATTCAAAGAGAAACCTGTCAGTGGTGTTGCCATGTTTAGGGCTGTCAAACTTGCAGCCCACGGGGCGGATGCGTCATGCACTGGCCACTCCCCCACTGGGTTTAATGAATGGGGAAAAAATCCCAATAAGTCACATGACGCCACTGTGATGACATGAGTTTGACACCGCTGGCCATGATGGTTAAGAAAACAACCTTTGACTGAATGAGGATAAAATAGTAGAAGATAGCATGATCTTGTTTGCCTTGCAGACTTCCCAGGGACATTTGGCTGAGCATTATTGAAGGACTGATCAAAAATAATTCCTATGCATAAGTGTTGGTATATAAAGTATTCCTGTCAGGGATTTCAGACACCCTGTTCCATTTCATTTCATTTTTTACTGGGCCTGAAGAAGCAGGGTAGGAATAATATTGATGCTTTTGAAATTCAGTGTTGGAGAAGATTCCTGAAAATACTGGGTACAGTCAACAAAACAAACAATTGGATCATTGAATAAATCAAGCCAAAGTTCTCACTTGAGGCACAAATTACCATGCCTACTAATTCAATGTGCCTCAAAGTATCCTATTTTGGGTATATTATGCAAAGATTTAGCTCTTTGTAGAAGGTTCTAATGCTGGGAAAGGTGAAAAGAAAGAGACAAAGATGATCAGCAGCAAGGTGGATACCCACAGTTTCATCAGTGGTGAGTGCACCATTAGAAAACCTGAAAAACTGGATTAGAAATAGATTTTTATGGAGAAAATCTAACTATGTAGACATTAAGAGCTGATACTGACTTGATTGTACACAATCAATCAATCAAGTATTCTTGTCCAGTATTCCAGCACTCTGCCCTATTCCATCCCATATTTCTTTGGACACATACTAGAGACTATAGCAATTCCTAGATACAGATCTGCATAATGTCCAGGTAAACCCTCTTCTGTTGATTTGAGTGATGAGAAATCAAAAGCACAACCCAGGAGCATGCAATCAAAAGTTGGCAAGAGTTAAATTGATGGCACTGTGAGAAAAGATTCAGAATTCATAAACTTTAGGTTTGGAAACTCCTGGTAGACAATTTCTCTTTAATAAGGAATGGCATAAGAGAGCTACATAACAGTCAGATATAGTACCGAAAGCTGGAGCGTTCAATTTCCTTTGAGTTAAGAGCCCAATACATTTTCCCCAAATTGGTATCCTTTAGGAGGTCTGCCTGTTTATCTATGATGTGTACTTCTTGTATACAAGTTATGTCTGCATTTTGTTTTTTAAGTTTTTCAAATGACTGTTTTCTTTTTAATGTTGAGTTTAAATCATTGATATTAACTGAAAATAAGGTGATTTCTCTGTTCGTGTTACTGTCTGTGTAGAGCGTTTTTTGTTTCTTTTCTTGTTCTGGGTTCTCTTGTACCTGGTCTGTTGTCCTCATACTCTCTAAGTTTCTGAGATTCTGACTGTGGTGCAAGTTCTTTCTGTTCGTAGAGTTGTTCTTCCTGACTTCTTGTATTTAAATCTTCTCCACTTTCACGTTCTCCCTCAGGTCCCAGATATTGTTCGCGAAATTGATGCACTTTCTCTATTTTATCAATTTTATATTTTTTATCCTGCCATGTTACTAGGAGCCCTTCTGGGGTGAGCCATCTGAACGATATACCATTCTTAATTAACTGAGATGACAAAAACTGGTAGCCCCTTCTTTGCTCCCTAACTCTCCTAGGTATTTGCTTCAATGTTACCACTTCATGATCTTTATATATCAGTGGCTCGTCTCTGGTCTTGCCATATAAGATGTCTCATATCATCTTTCTCGCAAATCTGATGTGGATTTCTTGGGGTAGTCTGTGTCTTCGGGTGTAATAGGTATATACTCTGTAGACCTCATCGATGTCATTCTCAATTTCCTGTTTGTCTTTCTGTAGGGCTGTTGCTATCAGATTCGCCATTATTTCACATAGATCTTCCTTTTTATCTTCAACAACATTCTGGAATCTCAAATAAAATGATGCTTTTTCTAATTCTATATGGACCACGGAATCCCAAAGTTCACAATATAAAACTTTCCAATTTTGTTCCGATTCCTCTAATCTCTTTTCCACCACCTCAATTCTTGCCTCTATTGTGTTTAATTTTTGTTCTTTTTTTGTCATTGTCTCGTACATCTTTCCAATTTTGCTATCCAAATTTTGTATCTCGTTCTTCACTCCTCCTATTTCCATTCTCATTTCTAATTTCATGTCTTCATGATTCCTCGCTATCAGTTCATGGGTTTTTACCATCATCTCCTGCATCATAGCAAGTGTTGACTGTACTGCCTGCAAATTTTGGGCGGAACTTGTCTTTTCTGCCAGTAATATTGCGTCAATCAATCTCTGTCCCAGAGGTGAAGATGTCACTGTTGTAGGTTTCTTCCCTGATTTTACATTTTACATTAGTTATTGTTGCCATTTTAACCATTTGTAGAATCTCTCTCCAATCCACCATCAACTATCCCTAGTAGACTTATATTGTCTTCCCCTTTAAATACAATATACGTATTTATACATATATTGTTAAATAAGTTTTTTATTATAGATAATCCCAGACAGATCTTATTTCTATTTCTTAACTGGTCAAATATTCTAAGGTTTAAAGTTAAATATTAATCCAATATATATATAGTTAATCCACTATAAATACAGTTAAATAGATACTGGTATGCTTAACCAGAAAACACCAAACTTATATAATCACATAATTAATGTAAATACTTAAAGCACCCAACTCATTAATATATTAAAATATATTAATTTTTCTATTTCCTTAAGAATATATATTTAATCAAAGTGAATAAGTCTAATTTCTTTTCTTTCCCTTGATTTCTTATATAGTACTTTTGAACAAAAATTGATTGGTATAATTTATCAGTAGAACAATAAGATGAAAATAATAATACTATATAATTATTCTTTGATTATCCAATTCATATGCTTATAGAATCACTTTCCAACAATTATTCAATTAATCCAAAAAGTTCAATCAGTATTAAGCAATATTCTGTATACAAATTTCTAATATATTTACCTCTATCAAATTAGTTTTCTACCAATGTCACTTAAATAGGTTTGTATCTTACCAATATCTATTAAATCAGATCCAGAGTTTTTTTTTGTTAATTGTCTTACAACAACTCTTAATTCAAAATGTCCTCATTCCAAGTTGCACAGTCACTTTCTCCATTTGTGTGTTTTCTTGTTATTCTTTTGTTCTTTTATTCCCAAACAGTCACAGTTCCACTTATGAACATTAAATAAATCTTTCTTATTTTGTTGTCAGGATTGTCTATTAATATTTATCAAATTAAAGTTTCTTTTCCCCAGTGCTTTCTTCTGACCTTTCAATGTGTCAAAAGTTCATTTCCAAGTTTTACACTCTTAATTGTCCTTTTGTTTTCCTATACCACTTAATCACTTTCATTTCTTTTTCTTTCTTTCCACACTTCTCAAATAAACGGACAATAAGGTTCTATAGCTCACTCCTCCACTCGCAAAGCAAATGTTATTATCTCACCCTTCATCTCCTCAGGTTTCACGATTCCATTAGTCAGCATAAATCTCTGTCATTGTTTCAGTCAGCGCTCCTGTCAATAACTCCGCCACTTCACCACACCACTCAATTCAGAGCTTCCTTTACAATATACATCAATATTCTGAAAATCTTCTTTAAATACACCTTTCCAGTGCTCAGCCTGCTGTTTCCCTCTTTTCGCTTCTTTTAATTGGCTGGGCTGCTGCGTCTTTGGTTCCGATTGTCACGGTTGTCACGATCTCCCTCTTCTACCATTGGTTTTCAGGGGGTTCTTCTTCCAGTCTCTGAGATCGTGGCACCTCCCCAAGACCTCTGTGTCTTCCCCTTTCTTTTGACTACCCCTCCGGGGTCCAACACACTTCAAAAAGCCACCAACTAGTGAAAATCGGAATCTTTCAGTGCAGCGATCCACTCCTCAGCTCCACACCGACACAGCGCCCAACCGGAAGTCCCCTGGAGCATTCAATTTCCATAATGTTATCATTTTTCAAAAGAAGCACATACCAAGTGTGATCAAAAGCCGAGGTGGGAGCTGGTGGAGCAAAGGAGAGCAAAATGTGTGCAGTATATATAGAAACAGAAAATGAGAAGCAGTTAGGAGTGAAGACAGATTGATAAAGAGGAAATTCTGAGAGTTAGGAAACATTATGCTAGGACTGCATGTACACTTTCATTAATGGCATTTTTACAATAGTATATATTCAGTTCCACAAACTGATGATGCAACAGATGGGTAGTTATAAGTATGCTTGTGACAGGTAAAATAGTCAGGTGTGGACTTCTAAACTACAAATATCATCATGCTAGGTAGAATCATAGACATCAAAGAGGTCTTTTGCACCATTAAGTTCAAATTTTTCCAAGTAGGAATTCAAATTAAAGTTTGCATGACAGGTGGCAGTCCAGTCTCTTTCACTCAGGGAAAGGCTGGTTTATCTAATTCTCTTATTAATTGGCTCCACAGTCAAATTTCTCTTGCTATTAGAAAACTAAAATCTCCTTCCCTATAACTGAAATCCATTTTTCCATGTCCTGCCCCTTGGGAGGATTGAGAATAGGGCAGAGAATACAAAGGCTCAAGAATCACCTTCTTTAATAACTTTTTGGTATATCATATTCCCTCTTCCTAAAACATTCCCAGTTCCCAGTGGTGGGATTCAACCTTTTTCACTACTGGTTCCATGAGAATGTGCTGCGTGTGCACAGCATTCAAAAACTTCTGATTTTAAGCTTCAAAAGTTACCTTTTATTCAGCGCTGGTGAGTAAAACAGCTGAGATTCAGCAATCCATTCTGTTGTGCGAATCAGCTGAGCTAAACAACAAGGAAATATAGGACAGGAAGGAGCGGGGGTGGGTGGGCAGGGCCAACTGCTCAATGGAGCTACTGGTTTGCTAGAACCAGTGCGAACCGGCAGCATCCTACCACTGCCAGTTCCTTCAGCCCAGATTCAATTACAGTTCAGTTTTTGATGCCTATCTCTGAAAGTGTTTCAGCTAGTCTGAATTCTTCCTAAAGTGTATGCTCAAAATTGGGTGTAATCATTGTATTGGAATGTAATTATCCAAAACCAAGTGGAATTATTGTTTTCTGTGATTTAATTCTGAGGCTTCCATTTGAATTTGCCTTTTTGCAGTCACATTATAGCCAGTTTCTAATCAACCTTTATTTCTACTTTTTTTTAAATGTTCTATTTCCAGACTCCAGTATACTCACTGTATATCTGTGTATCTGATTTTTGTTTTCTAAGCCTTTTGTATCTATTATTTTTCACTCCATTCCCTAATCTTAAGAGCATTTTAACTTTTATTTCACTTTGTTGGGCCTTAATTATTCTACTCAATTTTGTGTTATCTGCAAATGTTATAAATATACTTGCTCATTGAGGTTAAGGAGGAAAAATTGAAATTTACAAAACTTAACCTTATGGTATCGCATGATGAGCATCCCTTCCATTCGAGGAAGAGCTCTTGATGAGGTCTTTGTCATTTTTGAACCAGATAGTTTCCTTCTTAAATCTTGGGCGATCCATCCACGCTTCGCTCACTTGACAATTAAATGCTATGGATTACTTCCTGAGTGGCTTGCTGAAAACAAAATATATTTACAACTCCATTCTGATCAAAAAACAAGACAAAGTTAGTATGTCAAGACTATCCGATATGGATCACATTGTTTTCAAGGTATCTACTGATGATTGCTTTCTGTTCCCTTCTAGAAACTTTCCAGATCTTGATGTCAGACTGTCTGGTGTGCAGTTACATTGCTGCTTCTTTCCCTCACTTTTTTGAAGGTAGAATCTTTTATATTTCATGCATTCTTCAGAATTTCTCAGATTATGAAGTTCAGCCAGACCATGAGCAATTTCCTTCAATTCTCTGGAATGTAATTCATTTGGAACTAGAATTGTAAATCAGTTCAAAGTAAATATATGTTTCTATCAATCTCAAACTTACATCTTGCCCATTTGTTCTGTTTTTCACAAATGCCTGGTAAAAACACCTGCATTTGCATAGATTTAATGAAACCAGGAGTGGACTTTTTGTTAACATTTTGCAGTTGTAATTAATAGCTGGCATACCGATTCTTTTCTTACTTTTACTGTGAACATTTTTTTAACCCTTTTCATTTTTCTCAATATCCTTTTGTTGTCAATTCATTCTGATTTTCAGCCTTTCTGATTATACTTCTCAGCTTTCTTTGTGACTTCCTCCTTATTCCTCTTTCAGCCTCCTATGTGTGCCCTTTTCTATTTTGGGGTTGTCAGTAAGTTTTTTTCTACTGCCATCAGTTTTTCCTCTTCATTAGGATTGCTTGCAATTCAGTCTTCCCATCTTGCTTTTAGGAGTTCCAAACAATTTTGTACTCCCTTTCCCATTAGCTTTTCCTGCCGAGAAATCCTACTTATAACTGTTCAGAGTTTTATTAAAATCTGCTTTTTAGAAACCGCAGAGACTTTGTCTTTATTTAGTTTTATTTTCCCTTAAAATCAAGAAGTCAAGAGTTACACAGTCAGTTTCTCCCAATGCTTCCACTTCATCGACTCCTTCTTCCCTAGTATCTAATATATAGACAAGAAAAGCAGATCTTCTCACACTTTTCTTCACTGTCTGAAAGAGAAACTTGTTAACATGATAGAAAATTCCAAGGAAGTTTATGTTTGGCAAAACTAGTCTTTTACCTGATCATTACTACTTCAAGCCTTTGAAAAATCTATTTTTTTCTAAAAAGCACATTCTCCTTGGTTGGGTAAACAATAATAGGTAAAAATAGGCATATTTTAACTGTGATGTTTTTTACTGCCAAGTTCATTCAGCAGAATTGCAGCAAATACTTCTACGATACAGAGAAAAATCCTTCACCTTTACTTCTGTTTCTCTTTCTTTGGAACAAATTGTATCCTTCAGTGGCTACATTCCAGCCATGGGAAGTCGTTCTACCAGACTCAATTATTAAATTGTGTTTGCTTTCCTGTATTAAGAGTTCGTGCTCATCTTGTTTATTTTGCATACTCTGAGTGCAGACAGAAGTAGTTCATGAACTTCATGAGCTAATGCTCTGATTTCTTATTTAACAGTTTAATAGATCTCATAGCAACCTTTACAGTGCACAGGTCTTTAAAGTTATTTTTTTCCCTAGAGACTTGGAACAGGCAAGCTGACCTCCAGATGTTTTAGATTACAACTTCCACGATCCTTTTGCCATTGTTTAAACATTGAGACTGGAATTGAAATCCAAAGCACCTGAAGGGTACCAAGTCACCTATCCTTGATTTAAATCTTATCAACAATTCCTCCTATAAATCATGTCCCTCTACTATGCTACTCTTCATGTTATCGATATAGAGTATCTATATAGAGAAGAGTGTCCTAATTCTGAAGACTACTATCCAGGGGCAGGATACAACATTTTTAACAACCGTGTCTGTGAGCATGGCTTAGGTGGTGGGCATGGCTTGGTGGTCATGTGACTGGGTGACATGGCTTGGTGGTCATATTATTGGTTGGACGTGGCCAACTCAATATCACTCACATCAAGGCACGCATCTCCTTGCCTGGCTTCTCATGACTGTGGGGATGCTGCAACAGTCATAAGTGTGAAAAATGGTCATAAGTCACTTTTTTCAGTGCCATTGTAACTTTGAATGGTCACTCCACACAAGCAAAGTACCAGCAAAGGAGGGGGGAAAAACTCCAGAGATGTTCCTGAGACAGGAAGTCTACTCCTGCCAAGAATGTAATAAGGGTTAATGGAGAGGCAATTTCTGTAAGCAACACCAGAATGTTTCCTTCCTGCCTTCCTTACCTTCCTTACAATTTCTTCTAACAACCAGTTCTCCAAACTGCTTAGAATGTTAACAACCAGTTCTAGAGAATAGGTGCGAACTGGTAGAATCCCACCCCTGTTGCCATCATTTTCTTCTGTCTCATGTTCTTATTACAATAACTGAGAAAAGCAATCTGAACAGGAATGTGCAGAGAACAGCAGGTCTGAATGTCATAGTTTTTATTATAAAAAAGCATATACATTGATTGACCTTCTCATAGAAAACTGTTCAGGATAATTCCTTCAAATGCACTGTTAATTTTGCCCCTAAAATAAGAATAGTATCACCACTCTTAAGAGGCACATTTTCACACAGGCCAAACCTGCTTGTCATCTATTACACTGGTCTGGATTTTCAAGGGTTTTGAGACAGGAAGGCGCTGTATTTTTATGAAAGGAAATTGGTTTCTCCTAGTAGTTTTTGTCAATGCACTGGCTTTCTTTTTGCTCTTACCTAACCAGAATTGTGGGTTAATATATACAGTGTCATCTGCATTCACCTCACTACCATAGACTTTTGAGATTTCAGAATGACTCATTCTACAGGTCTAGCTTTCCATTTGCGGCATCTCCATTTCCTCAAACACTCTGTGGGCTGCTGCTATAAATCAAGGAGGGTCCTAGTCATGATTATTCAAACTACTTTGAAATCTAAGTGCTAAAAAGCAGAATGGCACCTATGGCCGTAAGCCTTTTTTCTCGTCTTCCCTGACTGTACCTTAAGAATATAAAAGAAATTTTTAAAAAACACCCCAATTTAACTTCTTTCAGCATAGAAGTTGGAAGAGATAGTAATTGTAAGAAGAAAGCATTTCCACAGATTTCAGGGTAGCTAAAAAAAAGTATGCTAACATTAATTTGAATTCTCTCACTAATTTGCACCTCAGGAAACTGGTCTGTGGCTTGAGATTAAAAAGATGAATCTGACAATTATGTTTTTTTTTAAATTTCTTTTATATTCTTAATATTATTGTACCATCACAGAGAGTAAAAGGATAAATGCTTACAGCCATAGGTATCCCTCTGTGGAAACAATTACTTTCTTAAGCTTCTTTACCTATATTTGTTTTCCCCAACTACATAGCTTTTGTCCCTGGCTGTATTATTTCATCTGATCCCTGAACTAATACCTTCATTGATCTGATCTCTGTAAAGAATACACTCTAAAATTACAAAATACAAAAAGAAGCTGTTTGAGGGTGTTATAGTGGGAGAATACAAATTAATGCTAGCGTACTTTTTTTCAGTTCGCTTGCCACCATTCATGTAGCTTAAAGAAATAAAAATGAGAGTAATTAGTATGAGTGATGTGAAAGCAAACTGCCATCTGGTGAGATTTGTAGTCATCCAGTGGAAACAAAGCAATATTCTTTTTCCCACAAGACTGCAAAAATGTTGCAGCTGTCAGTTAAAATACCTTGTGTTAATAAATAGTGTACTGATTTAAAAAAAAAACACTTTTGTTACTGTAACATTTTAAGAATAAGGAAAGCTAAACTCCCACAACACCTCAGTCACCTTTATTAAACCCACAGATTTGAAAAATGTCCTGTGATAAGTTTATTTAAAATTATTTCCTGAGATAAGGCATGATCTAAAAAAGGTATAGAAATACTGCAATTCACTTGCTGATGGCAACAATTCCAGCAACAAAAAATACAAGACATCATTTACCTTAAATAAAAACAAAACCAGGAGAAAGTTCTGTTCTGTTTTGAAAGCAATTCAAAAATCCTTCAGATCTTGTACCCTCACAGCACTAGGCTTCTATTTCATAGAGTCAGAAAAATAAAGTTGTTGCTTAAAAAATGAATTCATGCAAGCAAATCTGTCTCTTAAAATCTGTCTCTTAAAGCAACAACATTTCTCTCCCAAGTTTGCACAGAAGTCTGAAAAATGGCCAGTTGAGCAATCACCTTAATATAGCAGATGCATGATGCCCTCACACATTTTCAACATTTAGATGGAAGTGCTTGGTGAAGTCACCCATCAATTTTAGATCCAGTATCATCCATCCCTCCATCCGTCATCTATCTATCTATCTATCTATCTATCTATCTATCTATCTATCTATCTATCTATCTATCTATCTATCATCTATCTATCTATCTATCATCTATCTATCTATCTATCTATCTATCTATCTATCTATCTATCTCTATCTCTATCTCTATCTCTATCTCTATCTCTATCTCTATCTCCAGATCTATCTGTCTGTCTGTCTGTCTGTCTGTCTGTCTGTCTGTCTGTCTATCTATCTATCATCCATCAAATTTATTGGCTGCTCATCTTACCAAAGGATAACTCTGCTGATGATACCCAGGAATTCTGTGGATTTTTGTGTGTGCGCGCACAAACACACACACACACACACATGCACACACACACACACACACACACACACACACACACCGGATCTTGGGGAGCTTCCATTTTTATTCTTGGATGGGGCAGTCCTCCCCCATTTGAGATAGGTGTACTGTCTGTGACTTGTCTTGGACTCACAGGTCTTGGAGCAGGTGGCAGCTGTGGTCAAGACAGTTTTTGCTCAAATTGCACCAATTGAGCCCATTCCTGATTGGGAGGCTCTCCAGATTGTCACTCATGCCTCCAGTTGTGTCTGCCCATCTGGCAGATCTGGCAGAAGGCTGTACTTCTGTCTATTAAACTGAGTCATCTATTGGAGCCTCAGAGACATGTCTTGCCTGTGGCACTGCCCAACACTTGAATAATATTTCTCCAGAGATCTTTACAATCCTTCTGAAGATGTTCAACAAAACAATTGGCTATTTTTCACTGGTTTGGGGACAGAATAATCTGCGAACCCCTGTAAGATTTTCCTTCACATATTTTGGTTCCATGTTACATCTTTTGTTACTATCGATCGTTCTGGTTTTATTGTATATAGCATGCAGTATATAACTGGGTATTTTTAAATCTTATACATAAATGAATGAATAAAATTTGTGCAAAGTTGAAAGCACCCCAACCAAATCATTCTCCAAATATTGACAGCACTAGTGGTAATCACTGAAACAAGGTAACAGAGGGGGCGTCCATTGGGGAGGGAGATGCCAAAAAAGTGAGGATGGAAGACACAAGACACAGTCAAAGCTCTACCTCTTTTTAATATGGACTTTTTAAAAAAAGTGCGATGGCGTTTTAGTTCTTGCAATTGCAACCATGATTTTGACATTTTTGAGCCCTGTCCCTCGAACCTCCTTAGGCAAGTTCCACAACTAAAGATGTTCTTCCTTGGGTGCATTACAAAGCCACCATCAGATATGACATGCTTTCCCATAACAAAATCTCACAATGGATAGATAAATATCTGATTGTTGTGTTATTTGCCATAATAAGTATTATTTTTATATGGTTTTCAGATCAACTAGGTTGATTCTTTTCAGATCGATTAATGATTGTGCACTGATGATGTTTTATCATGCTACATCACTAAATGAGAGTAGTTAGATGGTGTTTTTTTTAAAAAAATATATTTTAGATCAAATTAGTTCAAAATACTGTACATTTTTGAAGATTTGTCTTAAACTCTCATATCAGAACACACCAATGAATCATAATCAGGTTTACATGTACACATTCTGGTAAAAATATATTTAAACTAATGTTATTTCCCAGTTATAACGGGTATTAAATTTTATCACAACTAATCACAAACAAACTAATAACAATCCCATAACAATTCATGAGGTCGGATTTCCCTGTAGTTAATGGGCATCTAGGAGAGTCATTAGCAGTTTTATCACATTTCATTTATCAATGAAAGTTTAGCAAGAAATTGGTCAATTCTCAATTTCCTGAAAATGGAAACATTCTTTGTTGAAGATTGTATCAATTACTGTTGCATCAAATATATTTTATATGCACAGAATTTCTAATTTTCAGAATGCTTGTTCTGTAAAGGTAGTTGAATATTTTCCAAAAACTGCATTTCACTTTATAGCTTTTTTTAGACAAAATGCTATCCATTAGAGATTCACTGCAGTGCAGCATTTCAGTTAATGTGCTAGACCAGCCAGATTCAAATCTGTTTTCTGCCATGGAAACTTACTGGATGACTTTGAACTAATAACTCGGCCCAACCATTGCTAGACAGTTATTGTAGGCAAAAATGAGAGGGTGTAATGCTGCATACGAAACAAACAAAATGTTAAAATTTTATTATATTTATGTAGTCACTTACCAAGCACATCTAAACTATATTAAAGTAACCAAGATATATTTACAATCCCCAAATCTTGCCACAACTTTTGAGCACCCCTATTGCTTGGAAATTGAAAGGTGAAAAATTTGACACGCTCTATGAGCGTATAGGGCACCATGCCCTATATGAGTGTATAGGGCTTCTAAAGGACTTCTGGAGGTCTGAACCTAATAAATAAAGAACTAAAAAGGGACATGATTTCTGATCTGGTTCAGAAAAGAAGGTGTGTTTTTGGAGGGGAATAAATGCCTGTTTCTGAATCTCCAGTCATATATCTGTTTGTACAATGGCTGAAGGGGGCTGGGCCAGGAATAGATCCTGTTGAGAAATGTCAACATATTTTGATAACCATTGTTCCCAGTTCTCATGACCTTCTTCTGTGGCACATCTTCCTGAGTTTCAAGGTTTTTGGTGACAAAAGTGAATTGGGAACTGAGATATCAAAGTAGATATGCGCAAGTGCCAAACACAAAATAGCAGAGAATGCCATTTATCTTTCCTCTATATTCACCTCATAAGCTAGTCAACAGGTATAAATCAGCATATCAGACAGATTTAGGAACTTATTTTTCCTCAAATCGATGTATGTATTTTCAGTGCTACCTAGTTATTTTATTATGATATGCTGAAAGGGAAACCAAATAGTACTTCTTAGACAAAGAGAAAGGAATAAAAGCCTCCAAACAGAAAATAAGAGGCCTTGGAACTAATACTGGCAGACGTCAATGTTTGATATGAAAACTACAGATCTTTGTCAGAAGCAATCCTCAGAAAACCTTGGATACTTTATTCTAAAATAACCAAATACTGAATTGAAAGAGCTGGAAAAAAATCAAGTAAACTTAAACTGCATGATACAGAACTTGTTTCCAAGATGAATAAGAAATTTTAAAAAAAGCACACCTTTCATGTGAAATATTAATATCACTTTATAATGCCTTGGTAAGGCCACACTTGGAATACTGCATCCAGTTTTGGTTGCCACGATGTAAAAAAGATGTTGAGACTCTAGAAAGAGAGCAGAGAAGAGCAACAAATACGATTAGGGGACTGGAGGTTAAAACATATAAAGAACAGTTGCAGGAACTGGGTATGTCTAGTTTAATGAAATAAAGAATTAGGGGTAATATGACAGCAGTGTTCCAATATTTCAGGGGCTGCCACAAAGAAGCGGGAGTCAAGCTATTCTCCAAAGCACCTGAGGGCAGGACAAGAAACAATGGGTGGAAACTAATCAAGACTAAGGAGAAATTTCCTGACAGAACAATTAATTAGTGGAATAACTTGCCTCCAGAAGTTGTAAATGCTCCAACAATGGAAGTTTGTAAGAAGAGATTGGATAACCTGAAGTAGTGTAGGGTTTCCTGCCTTAACAGGGGGTTGGACTAGAAGACCTCCAAAGGTCCCTTCCAACTCTGTTATTCTATTCTATTCTATTTCTATGTCTGTATTTACTTTTCCTTGCTACCTGAATCCACTTTCATTCATCAGAATCATTTGAGAGAAATATAAAAAGTAACTGCTATTTTTAATGTTGTCTTCTTCTAAGTTGTGAGCTGCATTTTGTGTGTAATAGAATTATGTCTGAAAGTCAAAGAATTGAGTTCTGGCACTGGAGCAATCTTCCTCATTGTATTAAAATTATCTTCCATTAAGAAACACATATGAAGTTCAGCTCCTTTTAATTCTCCCCAATTGGTATACAGCACTATGTATCAACCTCACCAATTTTAAGATGTATGGATTTCAGCTCCCAGAATCCCATAAAGTGTAGTGTTCAACAATTCCTATTTTCTTCCATTCATCTTCTGCCTTAAAAAAAAAAACCCATTCATCTGCTATACATAGGTCATTTTCAGGATCCTTTTCAGGAATGTACTTTGCTTTCTCTGGAAGGCAAATGAGGCTATGTGTGTGCTAGACTGGATGAGGCAAAACAAACTGAAGCTCAGCCTGGACAAGAAAGAGGCATCCTTTGTTGACACTCCCTTATCCCAAGACAGACAGAGTGGTTCTCCCATAATGAAAGAGATTTGGAATCTCAGAGGACTTTTACTCAAGTCTCTTTCTTGACCTACTGTGATGAAGTAATTGGCACTCCAAATCAATGAACAAAATGGCACATGGGTCCTGAACCTGGATAAGAATGAAACTTGATGTACTGTGGTAAAAGTGAAGCTGTGTACAGTTAATCTGATGTTTTATGAATTTTGTTTGCTTTCTGTCACATTAAACATGGACATTCTTTCCAAACACTGGGAGTGAGAGAGTATTTCAGGACAATTAGGGGCCACATGCAGCATTGGGATCACAGGATGGTCATCCTGGTCCTAAGGCCAATTTCCAAGGTAACCTTTCTTTGTCTTTCAGCCCAGAGCATAATTAAGAGGAACACCTTCTTCCAAGTAGTCCCTATTTGGAAGTATTTCCCCAAATAATTGACTTTACAATACAATAAATTCCTTTAATCACCCATTCTCACAAACCTTTCATATTGTTATCTTCATCCCTTAGATGTTTTAATGATTTCTGGATTTATTGTGCATTTTAGGTCTTTTGTTTAGTTAGTCTTCAGGTTATGACCACTTGTTCTATGACCATTCAAAATGTGATTGTCCCAGCATCTTCATGGATTGCAATTTGGCACCTGGGCACAGCTTGTGCTTACAACGGTTGCAGTATCCCACAGTCATATGATCATCTTTTGTGACTTTCCCTGCTGGTTTCCCAGAAGCAAAATCAGTAGGGAAGCTGGTAAGGAAAGTTGCTGGTTGCTCAGGTAAGTCACTCTAGCTGCATTTATTCCCAAGGGATCTTGTACTCCATAGCAACATATACCCCTGCTAACCTGTGCACCTGAAACCACTGCCCCCAGTCACTTGTGTTCCATAGTGTGAATCATCCCAGTCAGCGTCTCCATTGACCCACCCATGTCAGTGTCAACCTGCAGTCATTCCCAACTCACCTGTGGCTCCTACCAATCTGCCTGTGGCCTCCCCACACTTACTTGGGACTCCTTCCTCTTCCTGCTTAACATCCAGACAATTATTGCAGCAATAGGGACTCACTGCCAAGATTGCCATTGCTAACTGATGTGGTCATGTGACATCTTGCTCTATGATCACATAAGTTGGTGATGGAAATATGGATCCCAAATTGCAGTCATAACCTGAGGACTACCTGTACATTTTTATCATATTGGCAGCTTTAATTCTGATTGTCTAACTTGGAATTGTTTTTCCTGGTTCTTTTATAATGTTGCTGATATTTTAATTTCATTTGTTAATTTCATTACTGCTGTGCTTGGCTGGGTTGTCTTTCCCCAGGGAACTGATTCTTGAGGTTGCTACTGATCCACTCACTCCATATTGTTATTACCTTTTTAAATATAAAACATAAAATGGCTTCAGCGTACTTGTTTTCAGAGCTTAATCCACTGTGGGCTCTGTGTAAGTTTGCTGTTTAGAGTTGGAAACTTGGGAAAAAGAAATAAGCAGATGCTGCTAAATGTCTATAGCCATGAGGGGGAAAAATCACAATTGTTTAGAATAAAGCAGGCATGCATTCATAGTTTTTCTTCCTTAAATCACATAACATTAAAACAAATGCTTTTCCCCCTGTGCTTTGTTGAATAATTTAAGTATGACTAAACAAGAGAACTGAGTAGTTTCTGCTCAGCTAAAGAAATGAATTTTCTTAGCAACTTTTAAAGGACACTTTTGCTGTGCCATATATTTCTAGAAATTTACAAATATAATATTATCTAGATTATTTACTTAAAGAAAATAGAGCTCTTCAATCTCTGATAAAGATACCATGGGGATGAAAGTACTATTTGAAACTGAATTTCCAGAAAAATGAACCATGGCACTTCCATAATTCATTAATGGGTCGTTGCCTGATACGACCTTTCTCTTTGGGTGGAGATAGCATCCACGATTGGGTTATCAGTCACTGCTTGCTGGTTGGACTGGGTCTGTCAGATCTTTGAGGACATTCCCCTGTTGCTAAGGGTGCCCCAGAAATTGGCAAAGGAATAGTGACAGACTGACATGTTTTCATGCTCCACTGGATTCGGAATGGACCTCCATCAGGGTGGGGCTGGACGCTATCTTCATCCAAAGAGAAAAGTCGTACCAGGTAAGAATCAATGACCCTTCTCCATTGTGGTGGAGGTAGAATCCAGGATTGGGACATACCAAAGCTGGCTGTCCTACAGGTGAGCCTAGTGCAGTCTGAATCCCCTAAACAGTGTGGACCTTTTGAAGAACTCTCTGCCCAAAGATGCAAAGGAGTCCAGCTTACAGTGTTTAATGAACGGAGAAGATGAGGCCCAGGTTGCTGCCCTGCAAACCTCCATAGAGGCCTGAGTGGCCCACGCTGCCAACGTGGCCGCACTTCTCATCAAATGGGCCATTATTCTTGGAGGAACTGCAAGTCCTTGGGACTGGCAGGCTTTGGATATGCACAGTCTTATCCAGTTGTTGAAGTGATGATAGTAGAAGGTTAAAATGAAATAAAAACAGATTCAGACTTCCAGAAGGGAGAAGTTCGTTTAACGTAAATATGCAGGGCCCTTTGAATGTCCAGAGTGTGCCACCTTTTTTCTAAAGAATGTACAGGATGTGGACAGAAATCAGATAAATCAGTTCCTGGGCTCTGTGGAACCAAGACTTCACCTTTGGCATGAACTAAGGGTCTAGTCTTAACACAACTTAGTTGATGTGCAAAACGCAAAGGTCCTTCCTGACAGATAAGGCAGCCAAGTCTGAAATCCTCCTGACAGAAGTGATTGCTACCAGGAAGGTCACCTTGCAAGACAAAAATTGCAGAGAGGTAGACCTCAGTGGTTCAAATGGGGCCTCAGTCGGCAAATGCAGTACTTTAGAGAGGTCCCATGTCAGATAGCACTGGAGGTTTCAGGTTTGTAGCCCCTTTCAGAAACCTGCGGACGGTGGGATGTCTAGATAGGGATTCTGCACCCCCCAAAGAAAGTACAGAAGACCACCACCTGCTTCCGCAACGTGTTGGGTGACAGGCTTTCGTCAAGGCCATCTTGAAGAAAGTCCAGCAC
The DNA here is from genome assembly GCF_049901715.1 of Pseudonaja textilis. Taxonomy (NCBI): domain Eukaryota; kingdom Metazoa; phylum Chordata; class Lepidosauria; order Squamata; family Elapidae; genus Pseudonaja; species Pseudonaja textilis. The sequence goes on along the minus strand of NC_141990.1, from coordinate 58,560,269 downwards.
CTGGGCGACCAAAGCCTCGGAAGGGTCCATCCCTGATCCAGAACCCAATTCACAGAAAGCCCTCCAGGTTGCATCGTAGATACGATTGGTGGAAGGCCTCCTGGAGGCTTGAATGGTTTGAATCACCTTGGAGAGGTAATGATCCTGGATCAGAGATCCCCGCTCAATCTCCAAGTGGTCAATTGAAGCCACTCGGGTTCCGGATGTAAAACTGGTCCCTGGCTGAGAGACATTCTGTCCACCAGCATCCTCCAAGGGTGGGACTCAGATAGGTTTACTAAGTTTGCAAACCATGGTATTCTGGGCCAATGAGGAGCCACAAGTATGAGTTCTGCTCTTTTCCCCAGTAGCTTATCACTCTCAGGATCAGGGGCAGAGGGGGGAAGGCATAGAGAAGCTCCCTTGGCCAAGGACTGTGTAAGATGTCCGTCCCATCTGCTCCCAGAACCACAAACCTGGAGTAGAACCTCAGGAGTTGCGTGTTGTCCTGAGAGGTGAAGAGGTCCACTGCTGGCAGTCCAAATCATTCCAACAGTTCCTGAAACAAAGCGGAGTGCAAACGCCACTCTGCATGGTCTATGATGGTTCTACTAAGCCAGTCAGCTTCTACATTGGATATGCCTGCAATGTACTAAGCTCTGAACGGTACCTGGTGCATCTCTGCCTAGAGGTAGAGCTGTTCTGCTTCCAGCATCAGGGACCTTAAATGTGTTCCCCCTTGGCAGTTAATATGCGCCTTGGTTGTCACATTGTCAGTTAAGACCAGGATGTCCCTATCTGTTACAGTCCTGTAATTGCCTTAGGGCCAAATAGACTGCCCTAAGTTCTCACCAATTAATGTTGTAGCTTAAATCTGCTTGGGACCATTGTCCCTGGACCATCCTGGATTGGAGAAGAGCTCCCCAGCCATAAAGGCTGGCATCCGTGGTCAGCACCAGCTGGTCAGCGTCCTTGAATAAGAGCCTGAAGGAAAGGGCCTCAGATAACCACCATCTAAAGGATTTGATAACTTCTGGGGTTAACCTGACCTTAGAAAGCGTAGCCAGGGGTACCCTGTTTTTAGATTTTACTTGCCCAATCAACTCCCTGATACTCTCCTGGCGCTCCTGGGACAAGGACACCCTGCGTGAAATCTATTACGGCTCCCAGATGGAGCAATACTGGTGCGAGTGAAGTAGCTCTTGGCCTCGTTGACAGAAAAGCCATGCTCCTGGAACATCTGGAGGGTGATTTCCAAATCCCCTGCTGCTTGAGATGGACCAGTATATCAACCAGACAGCACTGGACTCTGACTGGAATGGCCCTAAGGTGGGCTGCCAGTGCTGCCAATAGCTTCGTAAATGTTCTGGGAGCAGATGTTTGGCTCTCTTGTCCTCTGCCTTCAACGAGTCCTCGGGCTCCCTGGGAATGTCAGAGTTGGATTGCAGAGCCGCTACTGGGGTGTCCACAGTGGTCACTTCCAGGGCTTTGGAAAGACTGAACAGCCTCCTGTCCAGGGAAGACGGGCTTGGACCCCACCCAAGAGAAGACCACTGCCTTTGGATGAATGTTGTGAACATCTTTGGCACAGGAATGACATCTGCCATTATGGTCTTTTCTGAGAACAATGGGTCATTGTGGTCTTCGGAAGGATCTGTTGACTCTGGTGGTTCAGGAGCCATGCCTTGCCCTGTGGCATTCTTTGCCTTAAAGAGGAGCAACTTGAATATGGCAGGTTCAAACAGCCCTGAAATTGCAGGCTGGTCAGAATCAAGGCCTTCATCATCAGAAAAATTTCTATCCATCTGCTGCCCCATGTCAGTTGGATTAAAATGAACATTCCCAGCAGGAGCATAAGAAGTAGACCCTGAATAAATGGAGAGATCCTCATAATGGGACCTTTGTCCTGCTGTTCTGAGGGGGAAAAGGAAGCCTCAGAAGGTGGTCGTCTGGTTTGTTTTAAGGCTGCTGACACGCCCTGCTTTACTGCCTCAGCTAACAGAGCCTGCATGTTTAATTGAAATTCAGGCTCTTGTCCCACTGCTGGACAAAATCCCACTAACGTGGGAGTAAACATAGCCTCAGGGGCCACTCTGGATCTCTGGGCCGTTGCTGGTAACTGTTCTTTTGCTGGGCAGACAGAAATTTCTTATGTCAGAGCCTTCAAAGGGATCTTGCATTAAATCCTGCTCTTCAGCTCCCCCAGTGTCCACTTCTGGTAATATTCTCTTGTCAGATTGAAGAGGCCTGGCTTAACAGTTGCTCCTCATATTGGCGGGAGTCTGACATGAAGCTGGTAGATGCCATTTCTGAGCTCTTTTGGGCCACTTTTTGTCCCTTAGCCCATAATCTGTTTAATGCCTTATCTCTAGGGTGTTCATCCCGCTCAGCTGCCTTGGAGTTCTTTCGAGCCCCTGCAGCTCTATCACTTGGCTTGGGGCTTTCTGAAGAGGTTGAAAGATTCGGAGCTGCAGGGCTGAGAGAGCGTGATGGCCTGCGAGCCATCTCCTCTGCTCTCCTAGTCATGCAGCCAGTGTTTTGGGTAGAATCCGCCATTTTTAACTGTCCCTGGTTTCCAAACTTCTCTATGAGCTACTGCCCTGTGGCAACTCTCAAACCATCAAAGGGTGTGAGGCAACTCTCAAACCACCAAAAGTGGAGAAGATCCGAAGCTTCTAAGGTGGCTGTGAAATACCTTTAGAATTGATGCAGATCGGCCCTCAGCCGATCCGTTCCCGGATGGTTTGGGCCAAAGCCCCAACCGATTGTTTGCTTTTGACAGCCACCTAACTAGACGAGTCTAGCTGCCAAGGAAATAGCATTCAGTATTGGTTTTTCTTTTTTTTTTTGACCTAATTTAGACTTAATTCTCAGTAAATTTGAAACATCAAATTTAGGAGCAATCAAATATACATCGTCCAGCTAGCTGAGTCAATTTCTGGGGCACCCTTAGAAACAGGGGAGTGTCCTCAAAGAGCTGACAGACTCAGTCCAATCAGCAAGCAGCGACTGATAACCCAATCCTGGGTTAGGGATGGGATTCTACTGGTTCTGTCCAGCTCTGTAGAACCAGTAGCTCTGAAGAGCAGCAGACATAGAACCGGTTCTATGTCTGCTGATGTTTTGGCCCACTTGCCTGCCCGGGCTCTTACCTGACCTTTATTTCCTGCTTTTTCAAACATAGCTGCCGTGCGAGGCACAGGTGCAGTTGAAAAAGCAGGAAAAAGGTGCTTTTTCAAACACTGCTTCTCTGCATGCAGCACTGCTCAGCTGTCCAGGCAGCAAGCTGATGATGATTTACAGGCACACGCACAGCATGCAGGGAAGCACATCGTAAATCACTGAACCTTGTAAATCACCAAACTGGTAGTTAACCCTGTCAGATCCCACCGGTCCTGGATGCTATCTCCACCACAATGGAGAATATTCTAATTACATTTCACAGCAGCTTGCACTAACATGAGCTCTTATAAACAGTTAAGAGGTCTTCATCGGTGAAAAAGTCTCTTGCTTAATCACCAAACTTACAAAAAATAAAATTGTGGGAAGTATTCAAAGAAGCAGTTTGAATATGAAAGAAAACATTCCATTATGGATACAGATTTTAAAAAGTTTCCTAGTGTTAAATGAAAATAAACAATTGCATTCCCCACCCCACTCTGAAAATGCTGTGTATTGGGGTGGGGGGAGGAAGCCTCTGCTCAGTTAAAATAACTTATATAAGTGAAAATCACATTTGAAAAGGCATATTGATAGGGTAAAAGTATCCATTCTTAAAAGCGTAGATTGGTGTAATTGCAAGCTGCATACGTTTTAGCGAGAACTGTATGCAGTTACTGCTGAGGATGATATACTTTATTACATCATTCCATAAAGGAAATGCTTATGTTATGAGGTTGTTAAAAATTTGGGAGTCAGTTAAAAGCATCCATAGTAATAAGAAGAATCAATACAACTTTAGAGGTTTGTTCTTGACATCCTACTTCTGAACTGCAGCAGAAAGACCAAAGATCCAGTTGAGCAGCCTTTTTTCTTTCCTCACTTTTCTGAAAATGCGATGCCACTTTTCATGGGTGATTTCATAAGGTGAATAACTAGCAAAAGACTTTTTAAGTTTCACAAGATTGACGTTGAAGGAATCCATGGGCTGAATGAAGACAAATTCAGATTAGAGAATGATGGTTCTGATTAGATAAGATAGCGCTAGCCATAATGAGTATCGGTGTGGAGAAAAATGCAGGTTATAAATCAAGTAAATATATTTCAGCTTTGTAAAGTGATTAGGACTACCTTGCAGCCTATCCTTAAGCTCTATCTCTAAATCATACGTAAGAAACTTGTGTTGCTTGAGTGAGAAAGCAGTACTTTTAAATAGCTATATCTCATATTATCTTCACAGGAAGGCCCATTTCTAAGATGAAAATTCTATCAAAGAGGAACATGAAAGGAATTTTTTTTGCAGCTTTAGGACTTTTAAACAGATTGGAAAGCCCCTTGTTCGGAATCAGTTTGATTGCTGTTAACAATCTATTTCACACCTATTCACTACACTTCACTAAATAAATTTCTAGGTGACTATTAAAATCAACACTCCCTCCTGGTTTTAGTACTACTAGGGTTCCTTGAAAGTCTAGTATAACTTGAGTCTTACTGATATTGTCCAATTTTAACTATATATGATATTTATCTACATGCATTAGCAGGATAAGCATTATTCCTTCCAATAGAAGAGATTATTTGTAGTTCAGGGTTGAATTGTGGAGTAATTGGTGCTCTCTGAACTTGGCTGATTACAGACATTTAATTATGCAAGTAGATGACATTAAAACAGTGGCCCCCAATTTTTTGGGCACCAGGAACTGGTTCCATGGAGGTTTTTCTGCAGAGTGGAGGGGGGCATGGTTTCGTGTGCTCCTGCATCCTACAAATGGGGCCTTGTTTGATTACATGGCCCGGTTTTTGGCATGCTGCGGCCTGGCATAGGTCCATGGACCGAAGGTTGGGGATCCATGCATTAAAGGATTCAAACTGATGATGTTACCTAGTTGGGTAAGGAAATGTTTGCAAGCAAACAACAAGCTTAGTAGAGAGTACCAAAAAATCCATTACTATTTCATTTTGGTTTTGAACAGATACATAACTGCCCATTTGCAGATACACCAAAAGGTTTCATTCTCCAGCCTGTATGGATGTCAATCATTGCTGGGCTGTTCACTCATTAACTAAACATATGTTGGTATTGTATTTCATACTGCAATTCTTTTGCCAGATTGGTTATATAATAGCAGATGAAAAACCTCTTATTAGTTTATTGATCTGCAATCATAATTGTAATCTAATTCTCAGTTTTATTATAAACAGTTTTCAGCAGAATGCAAGTACTTACATTTAACTATTGCAAAGTTATTTATAGATCACCATATTCAAAACAATGTGCACCAAATTATTTCACACAAATTAAAAAATAATTAACAATATTTTCCAGAATCACGAACTTCATTACAAATGCATTTCATTTCCTAACAGTATGAATTAATGGCATTGATATTCATGTGCAAATGTATAGGGTTTTTTTTAAACTCCCCCCACCCCCCATTAGAAAAGAAAGAGGCAGAAAAAATAGAGAATGCTACATGTGAACATTTTTAGAATAATGAAACCAACAATCTGATTAAAGTACAAAGGATAGCTACTGCTTGAATGCAAATTACTCAAATGCAAATAAAACCCAACCATAAAATTCAATTTATGCATATGACAATTCTATCAAAAGAGTCTCAGAAGGATTTCTTTTAAAATCATACTGGAATATTATTGTGCTTTTTAAAAATGATATTTCAGTAAAATATCCATTAGATCTAGCGGATCTGAGTGCAAAATGTGGAATGACCACTGGATGGCAGAAAACAAATGCAAATAACAACTCATTAATGCCATCTAGCGATGTCAGCTTTTAGCAGCCCAGACCAGGTAGCCCAAATATAAATTGCTATCAATGTCTTCCCACGCATGAAGCTTAGCTTCAATATTTGTAAAAAAATGTTTTTCAAGAAAAGAAATGTTTGGAAATATCTATCAATCCCTACTGCAGGAATTAAAGCACTTTAATATTTTTTTAACAGGATCAATACATCTCTCTTCTTGGGTACAAGGTAATCAGGGATAAAAAGTGACAATTTTATAAATCATGTCAAATAGTTAAAAATTCCAATACTGTATCCCTGGATTGAATTATTTAATGCGCAATCTCTTTTAAGGGTTTTTCTCTGTCAAAGAGAGTAATGGAGTAAGATTATTAGATGCCCAACTATCAGATAGATGTATCTCTTCAAGTGGAGTTACCACATATGCCATGCTGTATAAATATATACACAGTATGAAAATGGTTTATAATTTACAAAGGATATGGATTAAGAATAAGTTAAATAAAAAGTGGTTTCCATAGGTTTTTTTAATAAACATCTCAAAAAAGATTAATTTTTAATACTCCTTTTACAAGCACATGTAATAATATTTTGATATGGTACACACAACCTATTTATATAACAAAATGATGGGGTTTTGCTTCTTTCTGCTTTATCTGATTTGGTTTGGTTTAAAGAGGTAGGGTACAAATAGGAAACTTGATGAGAAAGACTATTTTCTCCCCCCATACTTCTGATTTTAATCAATGAAAAGTGCAATGTGTTGGCCCAGTTTTGTCTCCAGGCAGGCTTATAAATCGAAGCACCTCTAGCTGCTTGATGCTCTGATCCCCTTGAAAAATTCATTCAGAAAATGAAGAGGTGCTTGCAGGTTAAAAGTGAAAAATGTTTTTGTGACACTGAGATTTTAAATGTTCTTCTCCATTCTCATAGAAAGCTGCTGCAATTATGGATATGAAACAGATCCTGGGAGAGAATGCACAGAACTGGTGCTTGAAGCTTGAGGCGAGCAGGTTGCCAGGTGCTGTCCACCTGGGCCAGCTTCTTCTTCATTAGTCTCTTCCTTCTGTAGAGTATTTTGGGATGGGCATTCAAAATGTACACAATGAAATACCTGAAAGAACAAAAGAGAAACTTAAATTACTAGGTTGACTCAGCCTTCCATCCTTCCGAGATGGGTAAATTGAGGACCCAAATTGTTGTGGGCAATATGCTGACTCTGTAAATTGTTTAGAGAGGGCTGTAAAGCGGTATATAAGTCTAAGTGCTATTGCTATAATTCACAAAAGCCGAAGTGTTTTATTAAAGGTGGTCCTTGTTTAATGACCACGCATTTAGCGACGGTTCAAAGAACTGTGCAGAACAAGTGGAAGTTATAACTTATTCTCTAAGTTCTGGCTGTGCAGCATTTTTGTGTTCACATGATTACAATCTGGGCATTCAGTGCTGGCTCACAATTACAACATCACAGCAATCTGTGCTCATGTGATCACAATTTCTGATGTTTTGTCATGGCAATGTCCTTTGCTATAATGATACCAAGAAAACATACAAAGTTGACTGAATTTCACAATTTACTCATTTGATCATAAACAACTGGTACTTATTTTTTCCATCAGATTTTTTCAGATGTGTCTACTTACAATACATTTCTGATTGCTGATGCATTTGCATTGTATTTAATTTTCATTGCCCTAATAAAATTATTTGTAAGTTTTAAATTGTTTTAATTTGCTGTATTTTTTTTTTTGCTGTCTCAATTATTTATTTAAATTTGACAGAAAAATTAAATAATTGTGACAAACATAAATTGCACTTTAATTCATAGTCCAAACTGAATTTCTAAGTATGAATAAATATTGGGCTGAAAAACCATAATTCTTATATTTGATAGCTGTCATTTTATAGCCTATTTATAAAGTTGGCAACAACTCTGGGAAAACTCAACATGGTATCAACGTTTTCTCTAATAAAGACTTATATATGACAGGTATAAATGTAACGTGCTATAATAAAAGAATCCAAAACTGCAAAATTATTTATTCCTCGGTGCCAAAGACTCCAACCATGTACAGTTACAGTGTCAATTGTTGAATTCAAACAGATTTATGAAGCAGAGAATGATAATTTAGTGATTCCTAATATTCTCGGTAAGGTATCTTTGTTACTGCTGTCTTTAAATGTGGAAAAGGTTCTCTGAAAGAATAATTGTTCAAAAGAGTAAAACGTATTATATGAATAAGTATATTTTTTTTTAAAGTGAACTCTTTTAAAGGTTTAATTTGCAGTTGATATAATCACCACCAGCGTATGGTGATAATTGACACATAATTGTATTCCATGATATAATAATATTTATTCCCATCTGTAGAGTAAAGTAGCAATTTCTACACTATGCCACTGAGAGCAGTACCTGCTCTGGTCAAAAGTAGTAGAATTTTGAATGAAAACAAAAACAAAATTTGAATTATTAGAATCAAGTGCAAATATGCTTTAATAAGCAACATCAAACGTATGCACACACACACACCCTTTCAACTTAGAACACTGTATGGAAAGACATTTAACCAACTTTAATTATTTGAAACAGCATGATAGAAACCTGCCCCTTTTTACTTTTGTGCCTACTCTGAAATAAAACTGGTGGTATTTTGCACATCTGAGCTCTGTGAATTCAGTAGTTGGTTGGGGCTTCAGATTTACTGTTTCAGCTTGATCTCATCTGTAAGACTTTAAGGCTTTAAATAGATATGTGAAGCACATCTATTGCTTTTAGTTCTCTGAAAAATGAGAATTTCAGTAATTCTCTGATCATGTCACTTGAACAAAAGCTTTGAAAATTATCTCTCAGACTCCTTGTTGGCAAAGATATATCTTGTAAGAGATAATTTGTCAAAGACTTAAAATATAGTTTTGATTGCTATTTGTTCTATATATATATTGGAAAAGACAACTGGATAATATGTGCCACTAGAGTGAGATTATAAAGGCTTAAAGAACCTTAGTGCCACCAGTGATATTAATCAAACTTGAAATTTGGTTAATACCACTTGAATATGAATTATAAAAAGTGGTTAAAATACTTCTAGTTGAATAAAATTGCCACTCAAGGGGGGAAATATGTAATACACTTTTATGATTAACAGTTATAAGAATTCTGTCTGTTTGGACACTTGCTTTAAATCGATGAGGAAGATGCTGAATAATTTAGAAAAGGTTTTTTTTTTCCTTTTAAACCAACACAGAAACAGATTAGCAAATAATATCCTATATCTTAACATCTTTCTGCTTATGATTTAAAATACAAGTAAATCTTTTGTAAAGCACCAGAAGGAATCATTCAAATGACCCTACTTTGTAATCTTCTTCTGTAAATTGTTCTTTTAAACATTCCTGTCTGATTGAATAGTTAATGCTAATTAATTTTACAGAAGAACACTGGAAATGAATAAATGTTATCCAAGCAGTTAAAAAAATAAATACCTTGACCATACCTGCCACTTTATTTCTATCTGTGGATTGTAGAAATATGATCTCCAGCCTTCGTTTAATAGTAATTAAATTAAACCTTTAGACATGATGTTTGGTTGTTCAAAAAGATGTGCAGGCTCAGTAATTGAAGATACGTCTTTAAAGTCCAATAGCAATGGGCTGTTCCATTACTCAGGAATGTGTGTCATCATATATCTAACTTGGGGTTGTTTACATTTGATATTGGTTTGGCGTGGAGAGCTGCCTGAATATGTTATTCTCCTTATTCCATCTCTGCCTGGATCCTCATGTTCTTTAGAGAAACAGCACAAGGAAAACGTTCCTATTACAGGATGCTCTTGTAACTAAATTTTAACTGGGGAGGGGATGCATATTGTTACTGATTATGTAAATGCTGGTATCTTCTTACTGATAAAGTAATATAAACATAAAAGAAAAGAAAAAGGAAAAATTCCTACTGTCAAATCCTCAGAGATTTTTCGTTCATTTATTTATTATTTTGTTCAGCTGTTACATTGCCATGTACTTCCAGAGTTCTATCTGTATTTACATTACAGTTCTTCCTTCAATTATCTGAGTGATTTCTCATTTCCAAATGTGGGGATCTGTTGCTTTGAAGACACTTTACAAAACACAATTTTCATTTTTTTTAACAACAGCTGCTGCCATTTTTCTATTTATCACAACCTGGGAACTGAATTTCAGTAAATTGATCAATTATCTCAAACACAGTGCTCTTCACAGGAAAAGTTGCACAATCAATAGTTAAATCTGAAGGTCTAAAAGCTGCTTCAGCACAATTTTAGTAGTTAATATATTAGCAATTCCTTTCCAAAATGATCCTGCCCTAGGCAGGTAATAATAACTTCTCACATAACTAAATGTAATAAAATTATCACAACAAAATATATTCTAATAAACACAAAGACAACACTAATCACATAAAATAATCAGTTGAAGATATCTATTTCAAACCGATACACTGAAAACCAGCACCCCCAGGAAACAATTTTCTCAGAGGAAATATCAATCCATAAGCTGTATATCTGGCATCAGCAAGCATATTGGAAAATAACACCCATATTAATGCCAAACAAGGTTTATTATCTGTAGTCTTCCAGGAATTTTAGCCCTGAAGTATTTATGGCTTGAAAGGTCACATTCAGTGCCATTTACTTCTCTAATCAATTTAAAAGCCATCTTATTTACTCCTGCAACTTTAAGTAAAAAAAAAGTAGTTCTTCAGTTACAGATAGCAATTGAGACTGTGACTGCCATCAATAGGCAATGTGGCCCAAAAGCATGTTGTGATATGATCACATTACTTAGCAACAGCAATCCAGGCAGTTCTAGTTGTTGTAGTAACCCCAAACATCATGGGATGACAAGTGGGAAGTGGAGGGACTCCCTGATAAGCAGCAACAGGGGGAAATTAGGCTGAATGCAAGTTGGGGCTGAGGGCTGTTGTGCTGCAGTGCAAACACTGCAAGCTTCAGAAGGCTGGAGAAGGAAAGTATACTGGGCATGCAAACACAGGAATAGCACTAGCAATATCACTTAGATTTATATACCACTTTGTAAGTGCTTTATAGTCATCTCTAAGTGGTTTACAGAGCTAACATATTATCCCCAACAATCTGGGGCCTCATTTTGCTGACCTTGGAAGAATGGAAGGCTGAGTCAACTTTGAGCAGTTAGGATTGAACTGCTGGCAGACGGCAGAATTAGTCTGCAGTACTGCATTCTGGCCACTGTGCCACCAATAGGCTCTAAGAAGGCCCAAACAGGAAGGCACTGATGAGTGCATATGTGTGTTAGCATAGGGAGCCCCAGGACAGGATGGTACTGCTGGGTGTGTACAAATGCGCAAATGCACAGGGGCAAAGAAGGGAGAACATGGAGGCACAGGAAGGAGGGTCTTGGAGGGTATGACTGAGCAAAAGGGGAAAGTGGGCACTGGTGGGTGGGTGTATATGTGTGGGTGCAGGGAGGCCACAGAAGGAGGACACTTATGGTTCGTGGTTGTGTGTGCAAGTACTGGGAGGCCCAGGAATGAGGATATTGATAGGCATGAGCGAGCAAAGGCGGGAATAAGGACATGGTGCCTACATGCATATGAGCAAGTAAAGGAGAAAGGAAGGCAAAGTTGAAAGTTCACAGAGTCTGTAACCTGTATGGTAACTTGGTAACTTGAGCTTCTAACAATCTGCAAACAGGAGATAAACGGAGGGAAAGTTACAAGAGTGGTAACAGCCCAGGTTCAAGTGCCACAGAATTGCATCAACTGGTCCAAATGTCAACCCAAGATCAGAATCAGAGCAAGGAGAAAGAGCACAAGAACACAATTTCAAAGTGGGAGAGTTGTTGCCAATGGAGGCAAGAGCTTGGAGGCTAGGAGCACTGCTGCCCTCTCATGTCAAGGAGAAACATTCTTAAATCTTCCATTTTGCTTATATTATTCAGTCTCATGCCAATTTCAAAGGTATCCTTAAGCGACAGCAAGGAAAGATATTTAGTTGACAGCAACATGTTCCAAACCTCAGACAATAGGAGCACATTCTTAATCTAGTTCATCAGTCAAGGTCTATCATCCAAGATAATAAAACTGTTTCAGTCCCATAACTCAGCCTAAAGCTAGAATGAAGGGGATATCTATTTCATCCAAAAACTCTGGAGTTGAAAATCACTTATGAATTATGGGACCTGAAATTTTAAAAACTGGAAAGGTCACAGATCATGTACATCTGTGATATAGTTCTCAACAATTACAAGACTCAGCAGATACTAATCATAAAATAAACAGAGAATATCAGCTTTAGAGTAAATCTTATCTAAGAATCTTCTTTGGGCCAAACAACATATATAGGAAAATAAATCTGGCACTAATATAAAAAACATGTCTCCTGAGTTCTAAGTCAGCAAAGTTCTAAATTTTTATAAGAAATCTTACAGGAATAACCAGAAAAAAAAAGCCTAAGTATGAAAAGAACATGATGATTGCAGCACTAAGTGAATTTGAGGAATGTTAATGAGACAATAATCTTTTACAAGGGAAAAGCTTAGAAAATTGGGACAAACATTGTAAGATCAAAGTAATGAAAGATACAAAATAAATAAGAGTGAAACCCAACAGGCCTTTTCAAACATGTGAACATCTTCTTGGTATATGATGGAGATTGTACAGTGCGTATGCTTTTTCTCCCCAGAGATTAACAGAGAAACAATTCTGTTAACTAAACAAAGATATACTGCAGGTAACAGTAGCTGCCCAAGATCGTCTAGGCTTAGAAACTAAGCAGGGTTGGAAAACAGCCAAGAAATTCCAGACCTGTAGGCTATGATGGGAAATTGAAAAGTATCTTAAGAGAAAGCAGTTGCAAACCTCCTTTTATTCTTGCCAAGAAAACCGGATTACTTTGTCCAGACAGTCATCAACAGACAAACTCAGCTTGAGGGCATCTTCATTTTTAGTCTATATTGTTTCAAACAAGAATCCAAAATGAAAAATAAACATGACATACTATTATCAAGTGTGACAGCAGATTACATGGGAAAGATAAAGAACAGCTGGAAAGTTTCTGCATTTCCCAAGCAATTAAAAAAATAATAATTATGCTACAACAATATGTATTTAAGGCAAGTTTAGTGTAGTGGTTGAGTCATCAGGCTAGAAACCAAGACCATGAATTGAGTTCTAGTTTTGTCTTAGGCACAAAGCCAACTGGATCGTTGCCTCTTTCTTCAGCTCTAGGAAACAGGCAATGCCAAACCATTTCTGACAAGCCTTGCCAAGAAACTGCAGGGTTTTGTTCAGGTAATTGCCAGGAGTCAAAAATTGACTCAAAGGCACACTTCCCCATAAAGTATCTAAGTTGGAAGAATTGGATTGTATACAATATTATACCACCAGTCAACTTATGCTACTGCCACTGAGTTTGCAGCAAAAGTTGACATATATGTCCCAAAGGAGATCAAGAAATCAAATCATTAATAGCCTAACAAAATCTCAGAGTTGCCTTATATAAAACTGAAAATACCACTGAAATAGGAAGGAATGTTCAAGAAACACCAACTTTTTTGGGGGAAGTGGGGAAGCAGAAAGAAAGCAACATCAAAGAACCTCACAATAATTACAATTTTTGTTAGTCTTTGAAGCTTCTTATTAAAAGCAACATACCAGGTGGTAAGCAGAGTAGACAGTAAACAGGCAATAAAAATATGAAGAAACAGAAATTTGTTAATAGCTAACAACTACCACTACTTCACTGAAACTATAAAGTCAATTCATATATACAAAAAGTCTATGGAGATTCTCAGTCATCCGGGTCATAGTTGACCCAAAGGTGCTTTTTCAAGAGGCAACTGGACTTTCTTGTTTTTCTTTGAAGACATTTTGCTTCTAAGAAGCTTCTTCAACTCTTAACTGGATGGTGGAGAATGGAATAATTTATTCTCCTTGCAGACAGCTGGTTATTTGCATTCTTTTAGAGAGTTGTTGAGGTTACCTCCAGCCATCAAGGACCAGCTGTCTGTAAGGAGTAAAAATTCTTCCATTCCCCACCATCTAGTCAGGGCTGAAGAAGCTTCTTGGATGAGAAGTGAAACATCTTCAAAGAAAAACAAGAAAATCCAGTTGCCTATTGAAAAAGCACCTTTGGGATATACCAAGAAGCTTATGTATAAGTCGAATTGCACAGAGAATACAAAGGTCAAGTAAAGAACCAAAGAAACGGGCTTCCAACTGGTTTTTTTTAGAAAAGTTTTGTGATTTTAGGATTACCTAATAAAGGTTTTTCAAGGGATTCAGTGACCATCTTTATACTTGAGTGGTATTTTTCCAAATAAGAATAGCACAGAATTGATATACTGTATCAATTAAATTTAAAGAGGGCTGTAAAGCACTGTAAAATGGTATATAAGTCTAAGTGCTATTGCTATATTCCTGAAACATTAAAATGATATGCATATTAGTTCTATATATTCGTATTCTTCAGACACGTAAGCATATAGTTTTATTTCAGTTTTGTTTTTCTACCTAAATCATACTGAGGTCTATAAAATTTTTGGTGTCTGCAGTTACACAAGTGAAAATAAGAGAGCAAAAAATATGGCATTCCTCAATTATTTTTCAGTATAATTCACATCTTGCCTAGATAGAAACAACTGAAAATCTATGTACTCTTATTTTAGTCAAAAGGATGCAATCATTATAAAAATATGCAAAAATATACAAAAGCATACAGGTTCCAGTAGCACAATGAATAAACACTTCTAAGATCAAAGCATCTTCTAATACCAAACACAATAAAAAAATGAATAGAAGACAGGGAATGTCCTACAGGCATACACTTTCCCCCCAAAAGCCTACGATTTCATCTGGAGAAACATCTGTATCTGTGTCTTTATCTGTAGTTAAGTTGTCTTCCGAAAATAAATATGTAGCTTGAAACCAAAGATAGGGGAGAATATTTATAGCTCAGGGATGAACTGTTGTTTTCAAAATATATTGTCAAACATTCTGCAGGGCATATATCTCTTCGGAATCTTAAATGTTTACATTCATTTCTAACTTTCTATTGTGCAAAGAATAACTTTCTTTTTAGTAAAACACAATTCTGTTTTAGATTAAAACAGACAAAAATTATGTGCAAGATTATAAAGTTAATTTAGCATGATAGGGCATCCACACAATCAACTCACTACTACAAAAGGCTTCTAAAATAATTGCTTAAAATATTTATCTGAAACATCAGCAAGTAAGAAGGAATCGAGTTATCCATTTCAGATAGATGAGTTTCCTTTGAATCTTCTTTTATATAATATTTTCTTATCAAATATTTACCTTATGATTTATCTTTTGTCCTGACTTTTATTTTTATATCCATTTCTTATCAAATACATACCTGCATATTCCCCAAAAGCCAGCCTATGATGGTTTAGGACATCAGCCCCCACCTTTCCAGCTTAGCATCCCAGCCCGGTCTGGGAGGGGGGTATGTGAGTGGTAGGTGCATGTACACACGCCCTCTGTTCATGTGAACGAAGCTCCATGTTTCAGCAGAGGGTGCTTACACGTGCACATGAGGGTGTTTGCACTCCACTTGCATGAGCAGAGGACACTTGAGCGGAGGGTGCTGGTGCTTGTGAGCAAAGCTCCATTCATGCAAATAATGGGAGCATCCTCTGCACACATTAATAGCGCTTTGTGTGTGTGCGCTTGCCCATCTCTCCTGCATCCAGCTTTCAAACAGGCCACAGCCTGGGGGTTTGGGACCCCTGGTTTAGGATTCAACAGTATGTAAACTACTAAAGCTCTCTTTCCTGTAGCTTTTAATTGAGCGAAATGGTGCACCATAGGGCAATTTTTTTTCAACCAAGGTACCTCAAAGAAGTTAACTTATAGAATGCATCCAAAATTTGGATTCCTCTAGGTATGGTACAGTCAACTCATTATAACAAAACTAAATTTAGCATGTATCATACTTGGGTGTCTGTGTATGTATGTACACCTGTTGACAAGGCTACTGAACTCATGATGGTCATGAGACTGAGAACCAATTTTGTCTAATGGTTAAGTCACCAGGATACAAACTAGGAGATGTGAGTTCTAATCCCACTTTAGGCATGAAACCACCCACTGACTAGGTGACCTTGGGCCAATCACTCTCTCTCAGTACAGCCTACCCCACAGATGGTTTGTTGTGGAGAAAATAGGAAGACGAAAGAGTATTATGCATGTTCACCAATCAATGTGAGATAAAAATTAATTAATTAAAATGGCCACAAAATCCTAATACAATTCTACAGACTGGTTTTGGCATGGATGTTGAAATTGCCAAGCAATGGCACCGTGGAGGAATCTCAGCCCCAAATCTGATATCAACTCCTCTTACTGTTGGGTAGGGACAGCAAGAGATCTAGACAATGCAAAATTGTTACATTGAACAATTTGTGCCTTTGTCTTTGGAATAAAATGTTATCTCCTTCCACTTATGTGCATACATTTTCTAATAATAGCCTCAAGTAATTTTACAGATCTTGCTTTTAATTCTATTTTATTATTATTGATTTAACTTTTCCCCCTTCTACTAATGTTTAAATAAATCAATACCTAAGTGTTTTTAAATTCATCCCTTTTAGATTATTTCTGTTCTTAATAATTTTACTAAGTATTCTACTGTTGTAATGACGAGGCAGTCGAGTTGTTTGATCATGAACAACTGAATCATGATGATCTTTATTGGAGTCTAGTCTTGTATTTATATACATTTTTAGTTATCCTCCATCACTGGTTACTGCTTTGGTTACTGCTTAACTTTCGTTACTGTTTTGAACAGTAATCCATACAATTAATTATCTCTAGTTAAAGTCTAACATATGTTTACCTCCTCTCTCTAATCCTCCTTTAGATTAGTGACTTTGTTTACCTGAGTTGTATTTGCTTGGAAACATTCTTTATCTGAGGTTTGCCATCCGAGATTGGAACATTCCTGCAATTACAACTCTACATTCTACTTTGTTATATTAAAAATGGGCATGAAGGAGGAGGGGTAGTTCCAGGTTTACTTACTGTTCTGAACTACATTCCCCTCTAAACCAATCTATGAAAAGTCAGTACCTGGACCATCCTCTTCAGCACTTCTGCTCCACAACTCCTTTTCATGGCATCCCATCTTTTTTGCCATTCTGTTCACTTGCCCAATATTTCTTCTCTCTTTCAGAGGTTGGAAACTGCTTGAGGTCATCACACACATTTGTTCGGTGTTCAGAACTTCCTAGTTCTGATATCTTCATTTGCTCCACTTCGTTCTTTCTTTCAGCATCTTCAACCATTCTGCTTGCTTGGTAGACAATATTCCCTAGCATACAAAGAAAGCAGCCCCCCTCCCCCATGCTAATCTGCCTGCCAAATCTGCCCCCTTTTAAGCCCTGCACAAAGGGGACATAAATATCACCCACAAAGGTTCTAGTGCAGCTAGAATATTTCCAGATATCCTGGTATGCTTGTGGTAGCAGGCAAAAGAAAAACAAAATCAAACTTTCAAACTTTGAAGAATCCCCGAAATAATTTCAGCCATTGCAGCTCCTCTGTCTGCAAATACTTGATATGCCACAAAATCTCTGATCTGCTGTGGTAACCCAATTGCAGTTACTCACATTCAGATTCTTTCATCTTTCTGACTTGATCCTCGGAGGATGAATGGAATCCTTGACAACACTTAGAATAAAGAGAGTAGGTTGCTTCCTATTAAATTAGCTTATCATTAGCTAGATGATCAATTCACTATAACTTTAATAGTAAATTATTTCTCTTGGAGATTTTCTATACACAGTTTGCAAATATTATTGTTCAAATTAAAATACATAGGTGATGCATCAATTTTGCGATACTGCATGGCAATGCTAACTCTCAGAGACCACATAGACAAATTTTATCCATGACAATCTATCTCTAACCCAGTGCTTCTTGGCTTTTTAAGCTTTTTTCAGCAACTTTAAGTAGCGTTATGTATATATATTCAATGATTGTGTATATATCCCGACACTTGCAGGAAACATTTTCAATCCCCAATACATTCTGTATCTTTTCATTAAAAGAAGTATTTTTCTTCTTCACTGAATTTTTAAACTGAAAGAAGTTAATACTAGTACAATCTTTTGAGTAAGGATAATTGGTGGCATGTTTTATATATCAGTGTTTAACATGCCACAGAATTTAATCTATTATATTACCTCATTAGCTGTGTTGTGAGTGCCAACAATTCTGATAAAAGATGCTGGTTGTCTATCAAAAGTTACAAATTGCCAGGATCTGCACAAGAAAGAAAAGGGATACAGAAAATTAAAACAACTGCACACTTGTTTTTTTTTATAAACATAGATAATTTTTCCTATAGTGATCCAACATATTCTTGCATTATTATGCACACTTATTTTTTATTTGTTCAATGCTAGGATTACCTTTCTGGGGGAGACAAACAGCTATATAATAAATAAAATCAGAAAAGCAGATCATCTCAAGGCAGAAGTATAGAACACAAAATTCAAAAGAGCAATGCATCTTTAGTAAGGCAAGTGTATATTAGTGTACTGTATTTCTGGAAAATAGAATATGAGAACAATGTAAAAGAAATGCTGAAACATTTAAGCAAAACTAAATCACTTCAAGCATATGGTATTGGTCTTCTTTTAATGTCAGGTTTCACAAGTGGAAGTAGTTGAAATGCTGGCAGTTGCCACATTCTGTTGGTGCTAGTTTCACTTTTAAACAAAATGAAGGAATAACTGAATGAAAGAAGAACAAGAATTTCTATGGTTCTAATAACTGCTCAGAAGAGGTAGAAAGTAGAAATTTTCTTATCCTACATAAAAGTGCCTTTTCTTGTAACTGCTATAAATGGAAGAATTCAATTTCTTTAACTTATTCTGGAGATAAATATGGATCAATAATAAAAAGGATCTATGTTAAAAAGCACCTGGCTTTTGAAAACCTAAGGTTTCAAACAGATAATTATGGCAAAAATGTGGGGTTATGTTATTCCTGTGGGCCTCAAACCTTGGACTTTCTAGATTCCTCCTCTTCTACTATTTTAGAAAAGAACTGTGTTTTTTCTTAGCTTAAATTACAATTCTGTGTGTTCTCTATACCAAACTACAACTGGGTTTGTGCATCACATTAAATTGAAACCAACTATGTTTAGCATAATTTATGAATTTTATTAACAAAAAGGATGTAATTGCTCATACTGAAGGAATCAGCAATGTGAAACTTGAAGTACCTCAAGGACCTAACATAATGATTTTTAAATTGTTACAGTCTAACACGATACTATTTTCTTTTATGGTGCTGGAAAAGGCTCATGACCATGCCTTTACGCAAGTATAATTTTTGGCACCTCTTTCTTCTCTCAAGAAGGAAAGAGCAAGAAGATTTGAATATTTCCTTATAAACAGTAGACATCATTACATTGGATTAATACATAATCAGATTATCTTTTTCCCCGAAGTCAATTTGAAGATAAAATTACAAACTTTATGCATAATAGAGCTTAATATAATTAAAGAAATGATAATAAGATAGCTAAAGCAATTTGATGAACTTTTGAAGGAGATTATCATTTGGATAGCATTGCATTCAAAAGATACATACTACTAAAAAGCAAAATGAAAAAGAAAGGAAAGGAAAACACTGAAAGAATTGCAACACTGTTGGTTCCATTTATAACCAAGATTTGAGCTGGAATATTGTACAGTATAGCAAAAAGCTGTAAGAAAGAGCTGATCTGATCTTTTTATGACATTTTTGTATACTTATTCTTTTAATTCCATTGGGCTCTGGAACTATAATGAAACAAAATAATTCCACTTTTATAAATTCAAGACATCAACCTCACCAGAAAGAAATGTAATATAAGCACACACACAAAAATTGCTTTCCGCTATGCAAAATCACATGAATACAGTCCAGCAACAGTTGTACCTTTCTAATGCCATCTACATTAGTTCTAACATAATTTTGATAGTGTTGGTTTATTAAGGCAAAACTTTAGCAGACTTGGTAGAAAAGCATCTAGCTGGATAGAAAAGGCTTAGGCACATTAGATGCTGTCATACACAGGGCAAACATGTAAATTAGTTATGTCACACTGATTTTAATACATCTACTCTAACTGATGACTAAATTAATTGCAATTTCCTGAATATGCCACATTTTTTTCTGGTGCCCTTAAGTCAGTATTGATTCCTGGTGACTGCCTGGTCTACTATTTGCAGTTTTCTTGGGAAGCTTTTCAGAAATGGTTTGCCATTACTTGCATCCTAGAGGTGAGAGAAAATGACTGACCCAAGATCACTCACCTGGCTAAGATGGGTCTAGAATTCATAATCTCTCAGTTTCTAGCCTGATGCCCAGATGTGTTACCAAACTCATTTGCATTATCGTTTTTTGAAAAATTTGGTGTTTGTTTTATCTTGGGATAGGAAAGTACAAAATCAGCTATAGCTAGAGCCCAATTTTAAAAAACAGTGTTTTGATATGCCACTTGCTACAAAACTACTTCTCTATAGTTGAAATCTGTGCTGATTACAAAAAAAAGGGAGTGGGGGAACTTATGTAGACATTCATAAAAGAACAGAGTTATGCCCTTTACAAGCCTATGATATCATTTTAAAGATTAAAGAGAAAATGAAGTCTCTTAGGAAATCCTGGAACTTCTAGTATGTTATTTACTAATACTAGAATGCAGCAGAACAGAATCAATTTGCACAAGAAAACTGCATGTACAAACATCGGCATTATGCCCATCTAATTGGATACCACAAGAATTGCTCTCCTAAAATGCCAAAGCGCAAAGATGTACATCTGATAAAAAGCACTCAGAAGGGCATAGAAGCTTATCCAAATTCTAACTGAGCCTTTTCTATCTCTGATAAATAGCAGGAGGCATATACCTAAGAAAGCTGTGTGGGGCATAATTAATTTAGGACAAAAGACAATTTTCAGTCTAACAATTCCTGAAGATTAGCTCTTAACTATATGCTATCAACTTTATATAATCTAGATAATTACAAATTTAACAGGGATTATAATTTTAATTGTTTATTTTTGAGTCAATCAGTTAAATCTCAGCAAGTTTTTTTTTATTTCCAATATATCATTCTAAATGCATTTTTCTAGGGAAAGTAGTGACATACAAATTAGCAAAATTAGAAATGATTATGCAGTAAAAAGGAAAATGGATTCATCCACAGACTATTTAAAATAAATATTTAAAATACACCTTAGGAGATACAATTCTGTCTTCCAAGGTGGTGTGTAAAAATATTCAAGGGAGCACCTGAACTACTAAATATGAGACATTTCTAATTCCTGGTGTTATGAATTAGAGTCTTTCCAGTGTCTGTGTAAAAAAAACCAAAAGTGAATTTAGGACATAGAAGATATTAATATCTACATGCTAGAAACACAGAATGAGAAGATGTATTAAATGCATGCTCACTGTGTCCATGAAACCGTTACATATACAAACTGAACGGTAAGATTGAACTGAATTTTGTTTACAAATAGACAGAGACCATTATGCAGTTTTTATGCAATATAAAACTCAACATCCCTTTGTGTCAATAATTCTCTGTGCTACTTTGCTCCAGGAACAGCCATTAATAAGTAAAGAACTAGTCTAGTAGGTTTAGCAAAACAGCAATGGATGATAGACTATTTTTTTCTACCACACATGATAGCGAGAAAATAGAAATGAAGATGTTATCCAAAAGATCAAAAATACACTGCTCAAAAAAATAAAAGGAACACAAAAATAAGACATCCTAGATCTGAATGAATGAAATATTCTTATTAAATACTTTGTTCATTACATAATTGAATGTGCTGACAACAAAATTATACAAAGATTATTAATGGAAATCAAATTTAGCAACCCATGCAGGTCTGGATTTGGAGTTACACTCAAAATTAAAGTGGAAAAAAACACTACAGGCTGATCCAGCTTTGATGTAATGTCCTTAAAACAAGTCAAAATGAGGCTCAGTAGTGTGTGTGGCCTCCACATGCCTGTATGACCTCCCTACAGCGCCTGGGCATGCTCCTGATGAGGTGGCGGATGGCCTCCTGAGGGATCTCCTCCCACACTTGGACTAAAGCATCCCCCAACTCCTGGACAGTCTGTGGTGCAACGTGGTGTTGGTGGATGGAGCGAGACATGATGTCCCAGATGTGCTTAATTGGATTCAGGTCTGGGGAATGGGCAGGCCAGTCCATAGCATCAATGCCTTCGTCTTGCAGGAACTGCTGACACACTCCAGCCACATGAGGTCTAGCATTGTCGTGCATTAGGAGGAACCCAGGGCCAACCGCACCAGCATATGGTCTCACAAGGGGTCTGAGGATCTCATCTCGATACCTAATGGCAGTCAGGCTACCTCTGGCGAGCACATGGAGGGCTGTGTGGCCCCCTAAAGAAATGCCACCCCACATCATTACTGATCCACTGCCAAACTGGTCGTGCTGGAGGATGTTGCAGGCAGCAGAATGTTCTCCATGGTGTCTCCAGACCCTGTCATGTCTGTCACATGGGCTCAGTGTGAAGCTGCTTTCATCTGTGAAGAGCACAGGGCGCCAGTGGCGAATTTGCCAATCTTGGTGTTCTCTGGCAAATGCCAAACGTCCTGCACAGTGTTGGGCTGTAAGCACAACCCCCACCTGTGGATGTCGGGCCCTTATATCACCCTCATGGAGTCTGCTTCTGACCATTTGAGCAGCCACATGCACATTTGTAGCCCGCTGGAGGTCATTTTGCAGGGCTCTGGCAGTGCTCCTCCTGTCCCTCCTTGCACAAAGGCAGAGGTAGTGGTCCTGATGCTGGGTTTTTGCCCTCCTATGGTCTCTTCCACATCTCCTGATGTACTGTCCTGTCTCCTGGTAGCACCTCCAAGCTCTGGACACTACGCTGACAGACACAGCTAACCTTCTTGCCACAGCTCACATTGATGTGCCATCCTGGATGAGCTGCACTACCTGAGCCACTTGTGTGGGTTGTAGACTCCGTCTCATGCTACCACTAGAGTGAAAGCACCATCAGCATTCAAAAGTGACCAAACCATCAGCCAGAAAGCATAGGAACTGAGAAGTGGTCTGTGGTCACCACCTGCAGAACCACTCCTTTATTGGGGATGTCTTGCTAACTGCCTATGCTTTCCAACTGTTGTCTATTCAATTTGCACAACAGCATGTGAAATTGATTGTCAATCAGTGTTGCCACCTAAGTGGACAGTTTGATTTCACAGAAGCGTGACTGACTTGGAGTTACATTGTGTTGCTTAAGTGTTCCCTTTTTTTATTTAAGTTTTTATTGGTTTTTAAAAACAAACATAAACAAACAAAACATAAAAACATCAAGCCATCTTCCATATGTATACATACAGTGTGCCAGTTGGTTTACAAATTGTTTTGTGCTTCCATTTCGTAGTCTTCAATTACAATTACATTGCATATAATCTCGTATTTTCAATCAAAAATTAAATACCTTAGTATCATTATTAATCAATCATTTGACTATACTTTTATTCATTCATGTTTTACAAGATAATCATAATTTACTTAGTTTATTTTCTAACAGTTCATATTATCATCCCAAATCTATCCTAAGATCATTTTGTAGATATAATAAGGAAGAAATACATCTTTATATATTTATTATTTTCTAAGAGTCTACATATTTCATTACTGTATTTTATTGTCTAACCATTGATAGAATAGATCCCAGATTTTATAAAATTGTTTATCCTCTTGTTCTCTAATTTCAAATGTCAATCTACTCATTTCAGCACATTCCAATATTTTCTTAATGATTTCCTCCTGTAATGGTGTTTTCTCATTTTTCCAGTTTTTGGCAAATACAATCCTAGCTGCTGTTAATATATTTATAATCAGATATTTCAAGTCTTTACTATATATTGCAGGTAAAATTCCCCCCTAAAATATCTCTGGTTTCAAGTCTATATGTTTTTTTTGCCATTTTTTCCAACCACATGTGGATTTTAGTCCAGTATTTTTTAACATCCACACAAGTCCACCACATATAGTAAATATGAGCCAGGTGTCTGATGACATTTCCAACATTTTTTGGATTTATTCTTGAACATTTTTGCTATTCTTGTCAGGGGAAAATGCCACCTGTAAAACATCTTATACAAATTTTCTTTATATGCTGTTGACATTGTCATCTTATAATTTTGAGACCACAATTTTTGCCATTTCTCTAAAGTGTTCCCTTTATTTTTTTGAGAAGTGTATATATCTGCTGGGATTTGTGAACCTCCAAAACATATACTTATAAAAATCAAAGGTTTATAATTAGGGAAATCAATACTTTCATTTGAGGCTTACACTTAGCCAACAAGACCAGCAATCAAGAGCCTATGCTGATATGAGGGTCCTCAACCTGAAAGGCAACACTGCATGATGAACAACCAGCACAAGTTTCCCAGTGCCACAGCTTCCTCTTTTAAAATAAATTAGCCTTGTGGCAGCCCTAGGGTACGTTCTGTAATACTCCATATTTCACCTCAGCCATCCCTCCCAACTCTCTTGTTCTGCATGAGTCCCCCAAGGAGAGCTACAATTGTTGATTAGCATTCCAAAGTCATGCTTGCATCCTGTGAGCCCGTCATATTTAATTACATTTTAACTAGATTCGTCTTCAATAATAGCCTGAACATAATTTAGATAATTATCCCCTGCGTTCTCTTTCTCAGAATCTGTCTGTCTCAGAGCTCCTTGAAATGAATATTGCTTTCTCTGCTCAAACACATAAACAGACTCTTGGGCCAAGTACTTTCATCTCTCGAACAGCAACAGCTGTCACTAAGAAATTCCGTGGCTCTGTGCATCCAATCAATTGAAAGTGTAATCTTCATGCTTTCTGCTGTTTTGTTTGGGAGGCAGAAAAGAATACAATTATCAAGGATAAAAGTTGCCTATAAAAGTTTTTTTGTTCCTTAAAACTTTAAATGTTTTTGGCATTTAAATACTCGATATCAGCTAGTAAAGTGATTAAAGTATTGGTCCTGGATTAGAAAGAAGAAGAGTCAAATCCTCACAGGAAAATAGGACTCATTGGATGACCAGGAGCCAGCTATTTTCTCTCAAATTTCTTATAAAATTGATATTTGGGAGATTTTGAACTCCTGGATAAAATGTCAGAATATAAATGAAATTAATTATTCACATATCTTCTTAATTTACCCTGAAGTTTCTCTTCAGATAAACCAAGGTTAAAGGGATACAACAATCAGCCATTAATCGGTAATAATAATTACAACTTAAAAGGTTGCTACTGAAATCGCCTTTTTTATATTGATACTGTCTTCATATTAACCAAATAAATCATAAACAGGAAAGCAGGAAGAAAATTCTACTATAAAAATCCTGTATCAATCTACTTCAACTTCTTGATTCTTAATAATGCAACAATGACTTCTATTGAGAAGCTGTGCTGCACAATGTGGAACACATGTTTTTCATGTGCAAGATCTTATATTCAAACTTTAGGTAAAAATACCTGTTGATAAACTTTGGAAGGTAAGAGATGGGTGAATGATGGAAACGTATGTTGAGACTAATAGTATTTAACATAGCAATGTTTTTTAAATTTGCAAAAATTACAAGAACATATACAGGAGTCAGCATGTGACCTAGAAAAGATGAGATCTCTGTCTCCCTTATTAGCCAAGAATTTATGCCGATTTGCAGAATAGGTGACTCCAAATATTTGGAAAGCAAACTCATCCGTTACGATTTATCAATTTAGAATATCGATCTTTGTTATAATTCTGTCAAGAATAATGTAACAGTACGGCATCAAAGAAATTGATACAAAGAGAACTAAGTCTGTTTCATACAATGTCGCCAAAAGTTAGAGTAAGTGAAAGATGAGCAGAAGACCCCTGTACTACTTTTGGTCACAGTGATTCTCCCCTAATTATAGCTTCCATTCAACATTCCACAATTGGTCTTTTGTTTGCACAACTAGATGTTATCCTTTGTCTTCTCTATTGCATGGATACCAAGTCTACCCTTAAAAATGCTTTAATTAGTAGAGCAGGTTTGGTAGGGCATGAGATGTGTTGAATGGAGGTGGCAGAAGATGAGGATGAGTGGGAGCAAAATGTGATCTTCTGGCAAAATACTCAAAGAGAAAACAATATTGTTCCAGTTTTTTTAAAAAGAACAATCTGCCTCTATGTTGCTGACATAAATTAATAGAATTCAAAATGTGGAGAATTGAAAACTTAATAGGATTTCTATTGTTAGTCCTGAATTTTCTTTTTTAGAGTACCACTTTGATTTTTAATTAGAAGCTAAATTGAACTATGGAAAATGAAACTCCAAAATGCTAAACTATTGGTGAAACCTAAGCATTTTGTGTTGTGCCAGATTTACATCAGCAAAGTTCTTATAACTTTTTGTTATTATACTAGTTTATCATGCCTCATTTAATGAAGGAATAAACTGTTACTCTTTGCCATATTCAAGACTTCAGATAATTCTAGAATAGATACTCAGTAGGCATAGTGAACATACTGTGTTTGACCAGCCAAGGTACATATTCTAGGCTTTTTTATGTTTGGTAATTGGGTCAAATTAACCTTCTATATATTTAAGTTCTCAAATTATTCACACAACTATTCATGAATACCACAGCTTACAATCATGGAGAGGAGGGGATAAATAGCTTGCCTTTGAAATACATGAGGTAATATGCATCACCACAGGGGAAAGCCTTTAAGATCATGAAATATATAATTTAAACTTATCTGCAATAATTCTAATGAAAAATTATTTAACCATTTAAGCTTTGAAATTGCAAACTGCAATATAATAGTGCACATTGAATCCACATATACAGTAGATTATTCAATGAAATCGGACAAAATCAATGTAAGTTCGTATCTTAATTCAAAGATCAAAAACAGTAAATAAGTTATTGAAAGATCATAAAATGTTATGAAAAAAGTAACATAATTTACACAGCTATCTTGGACCAAAGTTTCCAGTTTTAAAAGAAAAAAATGATTAGCTTTGAAATAGCTCAAAAAGCTTAACATGTCAAATATTATAATATCCCCAAATCCATTATTTTTCTATCTGGGCCAATGAAACAATATTTAGCAAAACACTGCAAATATTGAAATAATATTTTGCATCTCCAATCTAATTTATTTTAATACATTTATATTTAAGGTGTTGTCTATGTTTCAACTAGCCAAACACCATAAGAATTTTATTTACTTAAAATGAAACCCATAAAAAATTTCTGAGGTATCTGTCCACCTGTTTACTGTACAACTGTGAAGTACTGTTTAGTGAGACATTGTCATGTCTGTACAAAATGAATCTGCTAGGGCCTTATATTCCTACTTTTATGTTTCAGATCTTCAGCCCAGAAAACTACTCCAATATAACAGATTTATACATCATGAAAGTTTGCAATTATAGAAAGAAAGAAAGAAAGAAAGAAAGAAAGAAAGAAAGAAAGAAAGAAAGAAAGAAAGAAAGACCCAACAGTTCTCTGCCCCAAAGACTTACAATCAGAAAATGAGAAAAAGAAGTTGGTAAGCAAACAGCTATAATTTATTTTTAATTGTGAATTGCAAGAGATAACAAAACTTTCATGAATAAAGGATCACTTTGGGAATAAGTCCAATGTTGTGATACTCGATCTGTAAAATAATGTTTCTTTCAAATTCCCACTGCTAAATAAAAACAATCATCGTTTTGGTCAAAGAGTGGGCAATGTATGGTTCCCCATGTGCTTTTGCTGGGAAGGGCTGATAGGAATCGGAATTCAGCAGCATAGGGAGTGGCAGATGCTGTCAACTCTGCTTTGGGCCCATAAAGATAACTCTGGTTCTTCATCTTTAGATGGCAAATGAGCCCATGTTGGGCTATCACCCAAGGCCCTATTTACTCAGTCAAATTTTACAGTTTGACTTTTTTTTCAATATTCACTCTGAGTGAGGTGTTATCATGATTTTATAGACAGGAAATATCCTTACAGATTGCTCATATAATTCAGACTCTACTCATGAAATATCTACTTACCATGTATGAGAATGACAATCAATGAGGGGATTTTTGTGTAAAACTAGACAACATTTTATGCTCAGTGATTTACAACAGAAATAAATCAGAATGAACAATGTATATTTATTGCAACAGAAAATCTATCAAAAAGAATTAATGAAATCTGGATTGAACTTCTAGCATTTTTCTATAAAGTTCTTAACATGCTTGAAAATACAGAAATAATGTTAAAATATGAAACAGAACAAAATGTGTAAAAAGTAAATCAAAATCCAACTACTGAGTTTTTCCTCTATCCACTGAAGACTTCTGATACCTGAAAAGGTTCAAGACATAGATTTCAGCAATTCCCTCAGCTTTGTAGCCCACACAATTGCCAATATTTTAATAAGCTTCTATCTTGTGGTACCTGGAGGCAGTGAGGATCTGGATGGGGGATGACAGAGTTTGAGTGAAACCTAGTTAAGACTGAGTGTCTTGGGTGTCTGGAGCTACAGGTTCCAGAACTTTGACATTGCTTAGTTATTCAAGCCCTGGTCATCTCATAGTTGGACTATTGTAACTCGTTCTACATGAGACTACCCTTGAAGAGTATCCAGCAGCTTCAGCTAGTTCAGAAGGCAGCCATGTGGGCAATTCTTGGGGCCCCTAGTGTAGCCATGTAACATCTCTGTTCCACAAGCTATACTGGTTGCAAGTTTCCTTTTTGGTCTAGTTCAAGGTGTTGGTTATCACCTTTAAAGACTTTCTTGGCACAGGTCCAGGTTATCTGAGGCAATTTCTTACCCAGTTATTATTTTTATTTGCACTTTTCCTCACTACCCATAGCTTCTTGTATAACTCAATAAGTAAAACTAAATATTATTAATTTATAGTATGTTCAGTTAAAAAAATACAAAATCCAATAATTATCAGAAATGATTTATTTTAAAAAAATGAAGCAAGACAAGCTCAACAATTGGTTATTTTCTGGCACATTCAAGAAATCATCTTCTAACATCAAGCCCAGGCAACAAGCCAGCCAGTCAGTTTTTTTTGTTATATCCAATGAATCTACAGCTATCTCAATCAAAATGTAGACATGACTCGGATGCTGCATTTGATTGGGCAAGATAGTGTTCACTGATCCGAAAAGCAGACCCTGTACCTGTGGGAAGATGATTCATGTAATTTTCTTGACAGAATTCAGAAGTGGTTTGCCATTGCTTTCTTCTGGATATCTTTTCAATTCTGAAGTATAGATAACTGTCCTGGGATTCCCTAGTGATGTCTTATCCAAGTATTAACCAAGCCAGATTTTTTTAGTGGTATTCACCAAGCTTTATTGGCCCTAACTCAAGTTTTATGCTCTGTGTATGTGTATATGTGTGAATGTGTGTAGTCAAACTGCCTAATTGATATTTCAAACCTCTATGAGACCCAGCAAGTTGTACAAACTTACTGAATTCAAAAGATGAATAAGTGTCCACATGTAGCTAACATGAAGGAATTCAATTTAACCAACTTGCTAAGACGAGCTTAAGAAACAAAGCCACAAAGCCATATAACTAATAAGAATTGTGGCTGAGTTACTTCCAAGAAAAAATGCTTCAAAGAGCACTTGGAGATCAATCTGCTGCATGTTTCTTCACACAATCATAATATTTTATATTGACCCTGATGTTTAAAGTACCTTCAAATTCTGATTTAAAGTCCTTATTAGTGTGAACATGAAATATCTGATATAAATTTTAGCATTGACAGGAGGAAAACCACATAAAGGAAATAAAGGAATTAGGGAAAGATTGCACCAGTTATAAGCCTTAATTGTACTTTCAGAGAAGAGATAAATTTGGAGCTATCATCATACTCTGGTAGAGGAACTTGTCTCCTTTACCTAGAATAAGATAATTCAAAATAATTACTAAATTCTAATCATTGTGAATAAAATAGTATTAATTTAGTTACCATTGATTGAGGTATCAATGGTACTAGGATGAAAATATGCAAGTGTAGTATTCTAGAATGTAAAATTCAAAAGGGAACAGAAGCTGCTAGAGATGGAAAAGAAAAAAATAGTGAAGTTTCCTGAAATAACATATCTCAATGTATGTGTGTGTGTGTATGCATATTTGTGTTTGTGTGTTTGTGTGTGTGTGTGTGTGAGAGAGAGAGTGAGAGAGAGAGAGAGAAACTTGTGACTACTACCTTTTAAATTATGATTTAATTGTTCATGGGAAGCAATGAAAGCCATATCATTAGAGACCTATGAAGCCAGACTGATAATATAAATTGAGGAAATATACTTTATAGAATAATCTCACAATAACCCCACAGGGGAAAAATTTAAGACCTAATAATTCCTTTATTTTTTGATTTCTATGATTCATGTATTTAATTTATACTGGTAAAAGCTTCTGTAAAATGAATCAATAATTTAATACTGTACAATTTTAACTGCATTAGGTCAGATAGATGATGTTAAAAGATTCACAAGACTTACATCAGCAGTTAGTATGAACTATGATTTTCAATTTTCGATAGCAATCAATATTCTAGTTAGAATATAAACTATTGCATAAGAATGAAAAAAATCAAATGATTTTAGGAAGCTGTCAATTGCTTCATTACTTAAAATTACAAAAGCTGTACTTTTAAATGAAATCTTTTAGTTGTAAACTTTCATTCCACCTGGAACGAAAGACTGAATTCTTTTTTAAAAAAATGTTTGGACAAGATTTTCATCCTAATCTTTTTTTAAAAAAAGAATCCAAAACAACAGCATTTTCCCTCAAAGAAGGATTCTCATAATTCCAAAATTTTATTGGCCCCTTAGTATGTTTGTAACTTTTCAGAAACAATGTTCTAATCAACCTTAAGAGCCATGGTGGTGCAGTGGTTAGAATGCAGTACTACAGGCTATTTCTGCTGGCTGCCGGCTGCCTGCAACTTGGTAGTTCAAATCTCCCCAGCGTCAAGGTTGACTCAGCCTTCCATCCTTCCGACGTCAGTAAAATGAGGACCCAGATGGTTGGAGGCAATATGTTGACTCTGTAAACTGCTTAGAGAGGCTATGAAGTGGTATATACATCTAAATGCTATTGCTATTTAATCATGAAAGTGATTAAGAAATGAGGCTGGTGAACCTTATGTCCATATAGGCTACATTACAGCTGTGAGCTTGGGTGAAAATGACTCCCACTGTGTCATGCCCCAGTTGGAATCTGATTCTGTGGGAGAGATGGAATAGCTGACAGGGAGTGGGAGTTTTGCTTCGGTGGCTGTGGAGGAAATTGGGGAAAGAGCACAGGCTGGCTGGGCATCCAGAGGAAGACCCAGGCCTACCCCCCACCCCTTCATCCTAGGGCACGCAGGGAGGAATAGATAATGGAGCGTGCATTATCTTTGGAGGCTTATCTGGGTTTTGGCATCCTCCCAACTGTGTATGCCTCGTTATCTTTTGAAAGTCTGCAAGTTATTATCCTGGTCTGTTGTGTTAACTACTTCAGCGAGGTTTGTGTTTTTTTTTTTATTTCTACTTTATCTGTATTTTGGGTTCGGACTGCATTTCTTCCCTTTGTGGACTGTTTTTGGAAGAGTTTAATCTCCCACCAAGGATAATTGGACATTGGGGCCAAGTTGGAGGCATTAAAAGGAATTTTTCTACTTTGGTGACTTCGTTATTTTTGTGCCACGCCCCAAGTCATCACACACTGCTTGACTCACAAGTCAATCATAAAAACTTCAGTTCGTGCAATTTAATCATGAGGAACAGCTGTCAGGAATGCATGGACAATCTTTTTCTGACCAGAATTTATCACCTGGACACCAATCTATGCTGCAATATTGTTCCCATTCCTTCATGGATACTACAGAAATTCAATATCAATCCTCGCTGGAAGCAAATTGTTTTGTGCTCTGAAGAGCATTACATGTAACTGATACACACTATCTGTAGTTGTCTCTATTTTTAATGCTCTAAGGACAATTAGAACATACTTCTCTAAAATATTTTTCATAGAACAAGAGAGCATACTGAAGTGGTATATCAGCTATACTGATATATCTGGGTGTTTTGTGCAGTTTCTCATTTAACAGATAATACTGTACAATTTCTTTGGTGATAAAACAACTGTCATTAACTATAAAATTATCACTCAAACATAGACATACTCTAATACTGAAAATCATGTGTTAATATTCTCATGGTGCTTGAAAAAATAAATAGGGGAAATTATATTTGGTTTAAGATATGTGTGAGTTACTCTTATTATATCACATAAAAATGTAAGAATTGAAGGAAGTTTGGCGATCCTCTATCCAATATCCTGCTCAGTGCAGGAAACAATATAGCATTTCTGATAGATCCAGTCTCTGTTTAAATACTTCCAATGAAGAAGAGTCCATCACCTCCAGTGGAAATCCATTTCCTTATAATTTAAACTCACCTAATGTGGTCTTGTGACATCTCGTGTTACAACCACATCGCATAGTAATTGAAGCTCTAGTCCCAATTTGTGATTATAAATTGAGGAATATTGAGGAATACTGTACTGTTGTTGTCATCCTCCTTCTCATCATCATTTCAATTGTATTCTGCCTTTATGGGATAGGTAAGTGATTGGTTTTTTTAGTACCTAAGCTTGGCAATAGTGGAACTACTGTATTCTGTGAGGTCTTTTTTTTAAAAAAATAATTTTGATTCGTAATATGTGGTCCTTTTTTAAATTTTTGGACTCTTGTCAGCTTGTGTAACAATTCCACAGAATGCTGCAACCTGAATCATTCAAAAAACCACAATGTACCACTTTTCTCAGTTGTGGAATAAGCCAAATATAGCAATTGCTCATGAATTGTGTTTAGACTTTTAAAGCAAAATGCAACATTTTCTAATTCTAGGTGATGACATACTGCCAGGATTCAAAGTACTTGTATATGGATGACAGAATGGGTCTTACTGAAAATAAGAGCTATGAAATAATGAAAAAACCTGCAAGCACTCTTTGAAATCTTGAAATATGAATGTCTAAATTCACAAGCAGTACATGGTGAATGAGACAAAAGTAGTGTAATCATATATAAACAGTGAGGGTTTTTTATTTTACTAGCAACTTAGAGAAAAATTATGTCCCGCAACAAATGTATTAATGTATTATAATAAACTACACTTCTTTTCATTGCACCATGAAAAATTGTATATGTTCCACAGTTTACAGAATTGAAAGTTGAATATTCAATGTTCTAATGGCTAAGCATATTATGTGAATTTCCACTGATCTATAAGCACTTATATTTTAAGTTATGTGTAACAATAATTTATTGCTAGACTAGGAAGTTGTATAAACTTAAGACTTATGCAATCTTAACAGTGAGAGCTTTTTAAAGATGGCAATATGAATTAAGAAAAATGCTGAATCTGGTTGCTATTACACCACTTAGAAAAACATTTTAACATTTTTGACTTCACTATGGTTATTCAGCTTCAGAAATCCCATAATTTACATTGGTTAACATTTATGAAAATTAAAAGAACAAATGGAAGATAACATTTTGTACACTACATTTTCCAAGTAAATGTAGCTGGATGGATTGTTTTAACTGCATTATATATTTATTTGGTCTGCAAAGGGTGTGTAGGGCTTAATTTTCTTAAGTGGCATTTCATAGCAAAAATGATCATTAATTTTAGATTTGTGGGTTCCTTCTTCTATTCTAGGTGGCTGACAAAAAAGGGTCAATTAAACTCTTCTGAAAAATTCTTGCACTAACTAAAATTACTTTCCAAAGCTAGAATTTGATATTTATTTGAAATTAACCATAAGGTTGCACCAAATTATTATTAAGCAGAAGTTTAAAGTTCTAAGCCCCTTCTCTCAATTATTTGGACAGAAAGGAAAGAGCACACTGTACTGTATATACCCAAAAACTCACTGTGTCTGTCTGTATACAAAGGGCTAAAAGTGGTTTAACTTCCATAGACGTATAGTCAATGTATCTAAATTTGAATGGGATCTGAATTGAAAAATAAATTTACATTATCCATTATTCAATTCTGCTTAAGTAAATAAAAAAATGACACATTATTTTGATGCTTATGCAGAAGAGACTCTATCTTCTCACAATTAAACCAAATAGTTATGGCAGCCAATCAGAGGTGTGATCCTACCAGCATAACAACTAGTTTGGTGAGTGCACACTTTGCAGTGTCCTAAACTCAGCAACACCTTTTTGGAGGTGTCAGGGGCTACATCACACACTTTAGGGGACTGTAGGAGGAGAAGGGAGGTGCAAATGATGAAACCAGCTTTGCATTGAACTAATGCAAGCTCTTTCCCTTTTCAACATGTACCATGACATCACACACATGTAGAAAAATAGCAGGGCTTCAGTAGTTTTGACCACAAGGTAGTGGTGGATCTTGCAAGTGCTTTTGATGAAGGACCAAGGATAAAGGTATATGGCACACAACTACAATTACTAATACAATGAAAATTACAGGGTTTGTTATCCCATTTAGGCATTGGTGACAGTTTGAAATACAAACAAATGCATACAGTGATAGATCAGATAGATCACCAGAAAAATCCAACAACTGAATCCCATTATAGGGATTCATCTTTTAAAAAAAACTTTTTTCCCTTTATCTTTTCTTCTCTTGAGAATTAAAAATGTTTTCTATTTTGGGCCCTTGAGACTTTGGGCTGACTCTTCAAGAGAAGAAATATTTTCTTACTTTAAATTTGTTATTTTTTTCAGTTTTACTCCTGTTGTTGACAAGCTTCCCTGAGTTAGTCTTTTGGGACAGAATGGTTAGCCTGAGCATGTCTGAATAGATTTAGGCTTCTTTCCACAAACATAATTTTTGAATTTTATCTCTTCTATATGGCACTCTGATTTTATTATTTTGCTTACTTTTTGTTTGAAGGGCTTAGAATTCACTATTTAATTTTTGTTTTAGCATTTTCCTCATTTTCTTTTCATAGATGAGTATTTCCAGGAAATTAGATTTGTATAGAGACTTTCAGATTGCTGTCTTCTATTTTTCATCCAAATATGGAAGGAATTTTCCCTGGAATATCTGCTCCTTATTAAACATCTATAAAGATTTCCTTTCTTACTATAATATTTGGACTTGATTATTACATAGTTGAAAATCTTACAAATTATCTTTAATTAACTTGGCTAATAGGAGTTCAGGTGAGGCTAGAATCACATAATTAAACTGCTGCTAACTTTGCCAAAGGGTCCCCGCCCCATAATTTCATGTAATGAATACAATTTTTGTCTTTCTTTTCTAGAAGATTTTGCTAAAAATGAAAGTGAATTAAATTTTAAACACTGTAAACTCTGGATGTTACAGTGACCCCATCTTGCAATTTACATCCATAATTAGACTATCCCTGTAATTATTCCTTGTTTCATATTCTAATCATGCATATTCTTTTGAATTTAATTTTTCCTAAATGCATACATTTATCCTATGCATATAGTTTAACACAATAATATGAATGTTTCCTTCATAAAATAGGAAATATTTAATAATTTTCTTTTTTTAATTATCATACACACATACAAAACACACACACACATATACACATATATACATACATACATCAAACAAAACAAAAAACCCTTTTCATTTTTTTGTGACTTTTTATAATTCATTTTAAAAACCCAACAAAAGTCTGGATAATATACTGACTTTGATCATATGAAACAATTGTAATATGTCAAGATTTTGCTGATGGTGTGGAAACAGCTTTATAAAAAGTAAAAGTTCACTCAGATTTATCATTAGTGGCTTCATGGCTTCAGTCTTAAGAATTTTGTTTGATGGCTACTGAACAGTTTTGCCAGCACCTTCTTCTGGGATATTATTTAACTTCCCATTCTATCTTATACAATGTCATATTTTATGAAAAGCCAAATAATTTGATTTTGAGGAAATGGAAAATGGCAACCCTACAAGATCTTGCTGTTGGTATATTGACTGTTTTTCCTAAGATATATAAACGGGGTACATCCTAATAAACTATTTCTATTGCTAGCTGCCTATTTTCTTTATAAAATACTGCAAAACCAAAATGTATCTTCCAGTGGATGAGGAGTGTTTAAAATTATAATTTATAAATAAAAAAGGAACACAACAACAAAGAACTTTGGGAAACACTACAATGAAGTTTACATTTATCCAACACACTTATAACTTTATTAGACTCTGGTGTTTTTATTAACAGAATAATTTATTTGTATAAATATTTTATATTATTTTTTTCTATTTTCTTTTCTCACCATTAATTTTGTCCCTGATTTCTTTCCTTTTCTTTTCATCTCTATGTATTTTCCCCTTATTTTGTTCTTTCAACTAAAAACAAAAAACCAGTATACATTACAGCATGCTGATATTTAAAGCTAGAGAAAGAATATATTTATCTACAAAATAATGTGCATTTTTAAAAAGTCTATGTTAGCCTATATTAGAAGGAAACTATTTTGTTACACAACTTGGATAGAGTGCAATCACAGGCAGGCTACTGTGGGTTCGCACAGGTTTGGGTGATTCTCTAGCTAAGATTCTGCGCAGTTCAGCAAACCCACAAATCCCACCCCTGGCTGGCCCCACCCACCCTGCCCTTCCCCTCCCAGGAGTCCCCACATGGCCTATTTTGGATGCCAGGTTAAGTCCAGAGCCCACACGGAGTCTCAGGGAAGGTGAAAAATGGGCCTCCTGGAAGTTCCAGAAGGCCGGAAAGAGGCCCATTTCCGGCCTCCCAAGGGCCTCCGGAGGCAAGGGAGGCAGTTTCACCCTCCTGGAGGCTCAAGGAAAGCCTCCAGAG
This sequence comes from Pseudonaja textilis, assembly GCF_049901715.1. NCBI lineage: Eukaryota > Metazoa > Chordata > Lepidosauria > Squamata > Elapidae > Pseudonaja > Pseudonaja textilis. The sequence continues at coordinate 58,523,457 of NC_141990.1, read as the reverse complement.
CCCGGGAAGGGCAAAAGCGAACCCCCCTCCATGGTGCAGGAGGCCAACTAAGCCATGCCCACCATGGCCATGCCCACTCAGCAACCAGGCCAAAAACAAGTTGCTAAAATTTTGAAGCCCACCCCTGAGTGCAATGACAATGTTTTGAAAATAGGATTCTGTAACAGAGGTAGATTTTAGTCTCTGCAAAACTGAAAAACTAAATACTTGAATATAGACTATAAATGTACTGAAAGGCTTGGGTAAAGTCTGTAGTCCACAATCCTTTTCTTCCCAGCCAGATTTACAATAATACAACTGAAAAAACTGGATCAAATTTGCACTCACATTTGGAGAAAAACAAAACAATTTATTGCATTAAATCTCTGACAGATTAGATGAATGTATTAACATTTCCTGTATTTTTAAACAAAGCCAAAGAAAGGAGTTAATTGGCCTAGATATTCTCTCCAGTAATGTGGTCAACCCACTATTTTCTCTCTCAGCAGCCAAAATTGATTTTTTTTTTAAAGGTAGCCCTGTCACACAAAACAAATTGTCATTCCAGTTCTAGAGAAGTAAATAAGCAGGCATCAAAAAAGAGATCAGTTGAATAATTTTGATTGATCCAATGTAGATGATATAATTACAATAAGAGTCACTTTGGTGTAGTCATTAAGGCATCAGGCCACAAGATTGTGAGTCACTTTAAGCACAAAGCCAACTGAGTGACCTTGCACTTATCACTTGGTCTCAGCCCTAGAAAGGAGGCAATGGCAGATCACTTCTGAAAAAACCTTGCAAGAAAACTGCAAGGAGTTCAAGCAGCCTCTGAGAACTGGATACAATTGAATGGAAGAACAAAAATGCATTTTTTAAAGATTAGGAACAGTCTGAAAGTTTATAGACAACCATGAGTATGTTTGAGAATGGGCAAAGAATGTTTAAAAGCTTGATTTATCAACTTCAGTGCATTGCTCATGTGGAAGATCACTTTCTGTCCTAAGAAGGTCAACATAATTTCAAACCTAATATTTTCAGACATTATGGCCTTTGGGGTTGGCAGATTTAAAATGGTTTTACTGATTCGGATTATTTTAGTTTGTTATTGTTCAGATTTATTTATTTACTTGGTTATCTTCCTGTATGAAATAGGTTTAGTATCTTTCTATACAATTTTTTAACAGCACATATTTCTCTTATTAGAGCCAAGAAACCAAACATCAGAAATATTTGCCCTTTCAGAGAGAAGAGAACATGAATCTATTTCATTACTGTCACACTGTGTAGAGAAGACATAATTTTTCCAGAAGGGACTTTTTTTTAAAACCTGTATGCAACATTTAAAATGACAATTACAAGGGGAATATGCATTAATTGGCTTCAATTTAAAAAGACAGTAAGCTTCCTCTCTGAAGATAATAAATACGCCAACATTTTAGGATAAGGAATTTATACAATGGATGGAGAAAGAATTGGCCTTCTTCTTTAAAGAGAACAGAAAAGAAGACACCTCAATACAGAATGTTTGGGACACAATGAAGGCCTATATTAGAGGCTTGATAATAGACTATACAAGAAAAAAGAACAACAGGAAAAGGCGAACTCTTAAAGCCTTGGATGATGAATATAAGGGACTTGAAAAAGAATTACAGAAAATGCCACACAGAAAAGATGTTAAAATGAAACTGGATATAACTAAACATAAAATGGATTTAATAGAGAAAGAAGAACTGGCACAGAAAATTAGGAATGCTAAACAGAATTATTTTGAGGATGCAAATAAGCCAGGTAGATGGCTAGCATACAAATTGAGAAAGGAGAAAGAGTCGAGGAAAATACCGCAGTTAATAGACGACCAAGGTAAAATTTGTTATGGCAGCAAAGAAAAAAAAGAGATTATTTATGATTTTTATAAGCATTTGTATAAGAAAGAAGACATTGATGAGGAGAAAGTTAAACAATACCTACAGAATGCAAATCTACCTAAGATACCTAAAGAGATTGAAGAAATGCTAGAAAGTAATATAACAATGATGGAGTTAAGTCAAGCACTTAAGAAACAAAATAATGGAAAGGCACCAGGTCCAGACGGGTTTCCTGTAGAATTTTATAAAATCTTTCAAGAATCACTGTGTATTCCACTGTTAGAAGTTATGAATGAAGTTATGTTAAAAAAGATGATACCTAAAACATGGTCAGAGGCTTACATTACACTTATTCCAAAAAGAGGAGGCGGACCTACTGCAAATCAAGAATTATAGACCGATTTCTTTACTAAATGCTGATTATAAAATTTTTGCTTCAATATTAGCAGAAAGACTTAAAAAGTACTTGAATAACTTTATCCACCCAGACCAAAATGGGTTTTTGCCAAAGCGACAAATCAGAGACAATATGAGAGTAATTCTGGACACCCTGGAATACTATGAGGCACATCCTGAAAAGCAAATGGCTTTGATATTTTTAGATGCTCAAAAGGCATTTGATAACGTGAATTGGAGATTTATGTTACTTTTAATGGAACAGATGGGCTTTGCTAGAAGATTTATTCAGGCAATAGAAGCAATTTATAATGAACAAACAGCTAAGGTAATGATGGAGGGAGAATTTACAGATCCTATTAATATAAGAAAAGGCACAAGACAAGGTTGTCCTCTTTCTCCCTTGATATTTGTATTGACTTTGGAAGTGTTGAATAGAAATATCAGAGAAGATAAAACTATAAAAGGAATGAAAATTAAAAAGGAAGAATTTAAACTACAAGCCTTTGCAGATGACCTAGTCTTTATATTGGAAGACCCTATAGAAACAGCCTCGAAACTGTTGGAAAAGATAGAGGTCTATGGGGAGGTGGCTGGTTTGAAAATAAATAGAGATAAAACAAAGATTTTGTCAAAGAATATGTTGCTGAAACAAAGGGAAGAGTTGGCAGAACTGTTAAAAATTCAAGTTACAAACAAGGTTAAGTATCTGGGGATATATTTGACATCAAGATGTAGTACATTGAAGGAGAATAATTATATTAAACTTAAACAACAGATAGCTCAAGACTTGAAAAAATGGGAGAACTTACAATTGTCATTAATAGGAAGGATTTCAACAATTAAGATGAACATTTTACCCAGAGTCTTATTTTTGTTTCAAACAATACCAATTAGGCTTGGAAAAGAATATTTTGAGGATTTAAATAAAATTGTTTTGAAGTATATATGGCAAGGTAAGAAAGCAAGAATAAAGTTAAAGCTTTTACAGGATGCTAGATTTAGAGGAGGGTTTGGACTGCCTAATTGGGAGTTGTACTACCAAGCTGCAAACTTGACGTGGGTTAAAGAATGGATAACATTAAGGAAAACCAGATTGTTGACATTAGAAGGTCATGATTTGTTGTTGGGCTGGCATGCTTTTTTTATGGTACAAGGGAACTAAAACACAGGGTATTTTAGAAGGCATTATATACGGGAGTCTCTGTGGTTGAATTGGGAGAAGATAAAAACAGTGTTATTTGAAAATTCCAGTTTGGTTATCGACGATAGAAGCGTTTTCTTATCCTATAATCTATAAAAAGGAACAAACAGTTAACTATGGGGAATTATTAGATGAAAAGGGTGAACTTAAATCGATGCAAAAATTGGAAGAACAAGGTATACGGATGAATTGGTTTTCATATTTGCAAATATATTCAAAGTACTATGAGGATTCCAAAGCAGAGGGATTTTATGATAAGCAAACTGACTTGGATAAGATTTTGATGGGTACTGATGAAAAGGTGATTAAAAAATTGTATGGTTATTTATTGCAAATTAAGCTTGAGGAAGAACAAGTTAAAGAAACTATGATTGTGTGGGGGAGGAATTTTGGATATGGGATTGATTTAGAGAAATGGCAGAAATTATGGTCGCAAAATTATAAAATGACAATGTCTACAGCCTATAAAGAAAACTTGTATAAGATGTTTTACAGGTGGCATTTTCCCCGACAAGGATAGCAAGAATGTTTAAGAACAAATCCGAAAAATGCTGGAAATGTCATCAGAAACCTGGTTCATACTATCACATGTGGTGGACTTGTGAGGATGCTAGAAAATATTGGACTAAAATCCACATGTGGCTGGAAAAAATGACAAAGAAGCATATAGACTTGAAACCGGAGTTTTTTCTATTGGGAATACTACCAGATACTTATAGTAAAGAGTTGAAATATTTGATTGTAAATGTATTGACTGCTGCTAGGATTGTATTTGCAAAAATTGGAAAAATGAGAAAATTCCATTGCAAGAAGAAGTTGTAAAGAAAATTTTGGAATGTGCTGAGATGAGTAGATTGACTTTTGAAATTAGAGAGCAAGAAGATAAACAATTTTATTTAGTTTGGGATCTTTTCTATCAATGGTTGAATGATGAAATATTAAAATATAAAAGTTAGATAATAAGGAATAATAATGACTTTATTTTCCCTTTCCTTTTATTGGTTTTTGATACTATATTTATATAATAGTTTTCTTTGTTTCTTTCTTTTTCATATTTGGGATAGAATTGGTATGATTATAAGATTTGTTTTAGAATAAAATATTTAAAATATAGTTATCTCATAAAGGCATGACCGAATAAAAGTTTAGTCAATTTTTTTTTTTTTCTTTAATAGAGATACTAGGATTTATAAATTTGTATTGATAAGAGTATTATATAAAGTAACTGTAATTGTGACTATGAGGTGAATGCACAAAACTGATGGACCAACCGACTTACGGTGTGTACAAAAATATGGGGGAGCTGATACTTTTATGTTTTGTTGTTGTGTTTTTTATGTTAAAAAAATAATAAAAATTTATATATATAAAAAAAAAAAAATAAATACGCCAACATTTCCATCACCAGCATTTTGACAATTAGTAAGAAAGGTAGAGGGCTTTAAGAATAACCTGTCACTTCAGGCTCTGAGTTCTAAAAAATTAATTTACACAAAAAATACATTAAAGCACAATTAAACCAACCAAAGGCAGCATATGCAGACCTGAAAACAAGTTTTCATACTTGACTAGACTATCAAATGCATTTTCTGACATGTGTACTGAATTTCATTTTCTTCTCTTTTGTTTCTCATTATTTTCTTTGGCACTCTCACTGATCAAAGAGGTTTGCTGAAAATGGTGTTGTCTTATTTTTTCCTGCTGAGACGTTACAGGTACTCTTTATACTATAATCTAATTCCATAAACAAAGGATTAGCTCATCAATGCTGGATTAAGCAAATAGGAAGCAGCAAGGAAGGAGAATACCATTATCCAATCACATAGTAAAGAACATTAAAAAACCCACAGAACTAAACAGTCCTTGTTTAAAAATTTACTTTTTAAACTGGATTCACCAGAAATGTCCTTCTGTACTGTGATTCAAAGGATGAATGCTTATAGAATAACTATGAAAGCTCTTTCACAAAATTTTAATTCTTAACTTTAATCTTGGCCTAAGTACAATACAATACAAAAGCTTCAGTGGTGGGATTCAATTTTTTTTACTACCGGTTCTGTGGGCGTGACTTGGTGGACGTAGCAGGGGAAGGATACTGTAAACTCTCCTGTCAGAGGTGGTATTTGCCGGTTCTCTGAACTACTCAAAATTTCTGCTACCAGTTCTCCAGAACTGGTCAGAACCTGCTGAATACCATCTCTAAAATGCTTCTATTAGCTTTTAAAAAAGAAAAACATTGGGAAAGCACCAGGTCTGGATGGTTTGCCAGTGGAATTTTATTAGCTTTTGATAATGTGAATTGGTGTTTTATGCTGCTACAATTGGACCAAATGGGCTTTGGTAAAAAATTTATTCAAGCCATAGAAATGATATATTGTAAACAAACTGCGAAGGTTATAACAAATTGAGAATTAACAGACTTTATAGATATAAGAAAAGGGACTAGACAAGGCTGTCCACTGTCGCCTCTGCTGTTTGTGTTAACACTGGAAGTGTTGAATAGGAACATCAGAGAAGAAAAAAGAAAAAAAGGAATGAAAATTAAAAAAGAAGAGTATAAATTACAAGCTTTTTCAGATGACCTGGTATTCATATTAGAGGATCCATTGGTGTCAGCACCTAAACTGATAGAAAAGATAGAAGAGTATGGGAAAGTAGCAGGTTTGAAAATAAATAAAGATAAAACAAAGATTTTAACAAAGAACATGTTAGCAAGACGAAAGAAAGAATTGGAGGAAGTTTTGGGGATCCAGGTCACAAATAAGGTTAAGTATTTAGGGATACATATAACGTCAAGATGTAGCACACTTAAGGAGGATAATTATCTTAAACTCAAACAACAGATTGTGACAGACTTGATAAAATGGGAAAATTTACCATTATCATTGATTGGGAGAATATCTATAATTAAGATGAATGTATTGCCTAGAATTTTATACTTATTCCAGACAATTCCAATCAGATTAGGGAAATAATTTTTTGAAGATTTAAACAAAATAGTGCTAAAATACATCTGGCAGGGGAAGAAAGCGAGAATAAAACTTAAATTGTTACAACATGCAAGAATAAGAGGAGCTTTTGCTTTGCTCAATTGGGAATTATACTACCAGGTGACGAGTTTGATGTGGGTAAAGGAGTGGATAAGACTAAGGAATACTAGACTTTTAAAATTAGAAGGACATGAGTTGCTGTTAGGGTTGCCTTCCTCTGGTATAATTGAACTAAAACGCAGGGGTATTTTAGAAGACATTATATTCGAGACGCATTGTTTCTAAACTGGGAGAAGATAAAAAAAGCAATATTATTTAAAAATTCCACTATGGTTATCTACTATTGAAGATTTTTCCCATCCAATAATATGTAAACAGGAACAAACAGTTAGATATGGTGAGATATTGAATGAAAAGGGTGAACTTAAATCTATGCAAGCGTTGGAAGAACAAGGTGTAAAAATGAATTACTTTTCATATTTGCAAATACAATCTAGATTTGATAAAGATGTTAAAACAGAAGGTATTTATGATAAGTTGACTGATTTTAGATAAAATTTTGACAGGTACTGATGAAAAAGCAATTTAAAAACTTTATGGACATTTGCTGGAGTTTAAATTAGAGGAAGAGCAACTAAAAGAAACAATGATTGCGTGGGGGAAAAAATTTGGATATGGGATTGACCTACATAAATGGCAAAAATTGTGATCTCAAAATTATAAAATGACAATGTCAACCGCATATAAAGAAAATTTGTATAAGATGTTTTATAGGTAGCACTTACCCCCAACGAGAATCGTGAGGATGTTCAAGAATAAATCAGATAAATGTTGGAAATGACATCAGATACCTGGTTCATATTACCATATGTGGTGGACATGCTTGGATGCAAAAAGATATTGGACTATAATCCACACATGGTTGGAAAAAATGATATAACAAAACATAGACTTTAAACCAAAGATATTTTTATTGGGAATTATACCGGAAATATACCATAAAGAATTGAAATATTTGATTGTAAATGTTTTAACAGCGGCTAGAATTGTATTTGCTAAGAATTGGAAAAATGAAAAAAATACCTATGCAGTAGGAAATTATTAAGAAAATTATGGACTGTGATGAAATGAGTAAATTGACATTTGAAATTAGAAAACAAGAAGATAAACAATTTATGTGATATGGGATTTATTTTATCAATGGTTATATAAAAAGACATGGTAAAGAAATAGATTAGTAAGCCTTACAATAAAAGTTAATAGATTAATATAGAATACAATATAAAATATATAACAATTGGATGAATGTATAAGATTAAATCATAATGAAATTTAGAATATCTCTTATAAAATGATGGAAAAATAGGTTAGCCAAATGAATGTTTAATAATTGATACTATATAAGCACAAGCTAGATTGATAAGGTGAGAATTTATATAACTTGTAATGGTTAAAAAAGGATAGCACAAAAGATTGTAACCAACTGACACACTGTATGTATATAATTGAAAGAGGGTTTTATGTTTTTATGTTTTGTTTGTATGTTTGTAGTAAAAAATAAAAACTTAAAAAAAATAAAAATAAAAAACTTCTATTGTATTTATTATGTATATGTTTTCTGATCCAGACAATTAGATATTTAAATGAAACTCACTTGCAAGAAACTTTTGTTCGGTCAGCCACCATGGTCCACTGCTGTTGATTTGTAGAAACTTCAATGTAATAGCTGTAGCTCCTATCATCACAATCCCAGAGGAGTAATCTGAAGGGCAGATAAACAACTCAAAGGTCACCTCTATATGGGATTTTGTATTAATAATTGAGCTTTTAAATTAATTGCAGAATATTTGTCATAAATAACATGTATTATTTAGCTTTAAATTTTCAAGACCAAAAATTTAAACATATAGGTAAGCCTTTCAAATACAGGTAGTCCTTGACTTACGACCACAAACATTTATGTTAAGTGAGAAATTTGATAAGTCAGTTATGCCCCATTTTATAACTTTTCTTGCCACAGCTGTTAAGTGAATCATTGCAGGAAATATGGTTGTTAATTGAATCTGTCTTACCCATTGATTTTGCTTGTCAGAAGGTCACAAAAGGTGATCACATGACTCCAGATCACTGCAACTGTCATAAATATGAACCAGTTGTCAAGCATCTAAATGTAAATCATGTGACCATGGGGATGCTGCAATGGTCATTAGTGTGAAAAATGGTCATAAGTCACTTTTTTTTAGTGCCGTTGTAACTTCGAGCAGTTACTAAATGAACCGTTGTAAGTTGAGGACTACTTGTACTAAGGAAGTTTTTGATAATCTGGCTTTCCAATATTATCCTGCTTCAGATTTCCTAGCACATAGTAATTCTGAAAAAGAATTAAAGCTACTGTGCACTGAATTTATCAATTAGTTTTGTATATATGGGGATTAGTAAGAGGTACTTTAAATTGAAGCCGTTTTGTTTTTTGGCAGCACTTTTTATTAAAATGGCAATGAGATCTTCTCAGAATTCCAAATATTGTGTGTGTGTGTGTGTGTTTCTACACACACACACACACACACACACACACTTCTCTAGATCTTGGAAATAATAAATAGGAATAGATGATTTTTAAAAGCTATCAACAATAACCATAGCAGCTTTCATAGTTCACTCATTAGGCATGCTAGAACATCCTTCCCTAATCTTCTGAAATTTCCTATTTTTTTAAGTTTGAAGAACAATGACTGCTTGGATAAATGGACACTTGAAGTTTAATAAGCAAATATTAATTAAAACCTACGAAAAAAAGATGTTATTTGCACTGGCAATTATAACAATCTTCTTAGACTATTTATATTTCATATGATGAATCACCTCCTCCCCAATAGTCTCCTTGTTTGTTTTCAACTGATGAAAAAAGTATTGCTTCTACAAAACCATTTCATTCTTCACTAGTAGCTATCTTAAATGCTTTGTTTTAATGCTGAAGGATTGTTGTAAAAATTGGTGCTTTTTTTAAGGAAAGAAAGTTATTCGTTTGAAATAATCACTGATTTAGAACTGGGCTTATTTTATAAAAATATTAAATGTTATATAAAATAAGAAAAAGCTTCATTCTGCAGAATTGTAAATCTTTTAATATTGATTAGATTGATATACTGGCAAACAAGATTTCCAAAACCTACTGCAGAACCCTCTATATAAACCTGGGGTATTATTAATAAATAATTTTAAGAGCCAAAATAAAAGAACTCTGAAAAAAGAGATTTTTAGTTCTCATTAATGCTGAGTTTCAGCAAATTAAAAATTCAAAGCTGATTCCATTAAAGCTCCCCAAAGCACCACTCCACATTTGGTTAGAATAAACATCCAGCTATCTAAAGTTCTACTTTCTCACTCACTGGCTTTTTGTTTAGCACAAATGTCTTTTGGTTGCTTTTATCAAAACTGTAGCTAACTTGCTTATTAAAAAATCTGTCAATTTAAGGACAGAATCTCGAATGTGTATTGAGCTTATAAACATAGTTGTAAATCAATGCAGAAGTTTTAATTATGGATAAATCTTTTGAAGAATTACAAGTACTGAAACAAAAACATGTAAAAAAGGAAATAATCTAATTAGATTTTCTAGTGAAATCATTTTTTGTAACTGGGGACTCTGCAGTTTCCTTGATTCAAATTGTCAGAGTAACAGAAATTATACAAAAAAAAATCAATTATTTTGAATTGAACATCAGTAGATAATTTGATTTTGCTGCTTAATACCTTAACTAAAAAACCAATTTAGCAGGGGAGAGTCTCAGAACAAAAAGATTATGTACATATATGGAACATTTACGTAAAGAGCAGAATGGTTGATCATTACAGAATATTTATCCCGTATTAACAAAATGATAGATAATGTATGCAGTGCTTGAAGCTATATTAGTTTCTTGGAAGTATGCCAATTGTGTAAGACTATAAATATTCAGTCAGGTAAAAAATGCAGTTTATTCCAAAATGTCATGATGAGTATAAAGTGTCTTGTAACAGGTTAAAAATTACTGATTTATTACAGCCTAAATTTTTATGAAGAAGGAGGAGAAATGCTTTCCTCAGTTGGCAAGTGTTGCATGCATGGGTTAAGATCAGACAGCAATAAAAGATTCCACACATGGTTAACAATGAGTAATTTGTAAAACATAAATAGATAGAATGAATAAAATAGAATGCAAAATCTAAACTCAGGAACAATTCAATTAAATGTTAAATACAGGCTGAATAAATATATTAACTTTTCACAAGAGCAAAAATTAAATGAACACCTGCATCTTTCAAAGGAATGTTCTGGTATAATAAACTATTTTTCTACAAACTTCTGAATTCTGTTATTCCTTTGGTAAGATCAGTATGCATAATACTATCTGTTTATTATGTTGAGCAATTACAGGAATAAAGAGCTTGAAAAAACCAAGTTATGTGACTGATAGGCTAAGGTCAAAAGAAAAGGGGGGCAGAAGGATGTATTTCTACATATATTAGGAAATCTTCCCAATAGTACAATGAACTGTTTTTTAATACCAGCTTGCTGGGGGCACAGCAAACTCAGCCAGCTCACTTTCATCAATATATACTATATAGAATATTAAACATCTGCATTTCTTGCAGCAACCTTGTTTATGTTTTATTAATTAAAATAAATAACAATGACTCTAATAAAAATGGGATAACATCCACTCACATTTTAGAAAGCCCCTCTGAGCCTACTCCTTTAAGGGAAAACATGTACACCTGTTAAAAAAAGTGAAGCACAAGAGCTATACCTTAAAAATGAGTAGTCATTAAATTAATCTTCCTTGGTTAGCAATCCCAGTTCTATACTATGACTTATTGAGCATAATATTTTTATCCCATCTTAAAATATATACGTGATTGACCATACGTATTATATATTGTGTATGACTATTTGTATTATTGATATTTTTCATCAGTGAAATTTGGCAATTCTATCGCTTTCTAATATTCTGCTAGACTCAATTTACCTCCAGATTGCATTTAAAAGTGTTACTAAACATGTCAGAGGTCCTGCTTTTAATAGTTTGCCTTTGGACCACTGATCCTGCAGGTTTGTCTGTTTCTGGAACAAGAATTTTTATTTCTGTTGAATGTTTTCTCATTATTCTGAAATGGCAAGTTGAGATGCTTAGAAAATACCCTAGAATAATGTTTCTTGAATACTTGAACACATAAATCTTTTCAATAATTTTGCTTTAAGATAAATTATATACTTTATAAACAGCCTTTTCTTGCCTTTGTGAATAATGATTAAAGATCCTTAGGGTTCTCTCTATCAAAGATAAAAATACAACCTTTTAATCTCCCACTAAAATTCTTTCTGAAATTTTATGTGCTAGGTGTGCTTTAGAAAAGTGTATCAGACTTCACACCAGAACCAGCAATAAATCTTGACTCTCCAGATGTTTTATTTTGCAATCAGGACATTGCTTATAGCAGTGGTTCACATACATGACAATGCTAGGTAAGTTGTTTTATTGCAGACAGGACATAAACCATATATGTGCAGAAATCAAGCTTTATATATGTTTTCTCCAAAGCTTGAATTCAAGGTCTATTTTCTTCTTGCTTTTACCAGTGTGTGAAATTAGACCTTGAGATTAGAAGATGAGCTTCTTAGTCTTTATAGAAAAATTCTGTCTAGCTGGAAGATCACTAGTCCATGCTTTATTAACTTCATACTTTATGCCACCAGAGGTTGTCTCCTCCCCTTTCCCTTCATCAGATGCTTCTTCCCCTTTCCGTATCTGATCATGGATGGCTAGAAGGTATATTGCTCTTTTTGTTTCTTCTTTTTTGGCTGAAGCCAATGAACTCTCTTTCCTTTCTGGGCATTGTGCCTCTCTCTCTGTCTGAAAAGGTAAAGTCAGCAGAAATGGAGGGATATCTCTTCTGTTGTATTTCTTTGTCATGATTTTCCCTTCCATTCTAGGAATCTCTATCTCACTGTAATTGTTTTTCTCTTGGTATTTGTTCAAATGTCTCCTTCTTCAATGTCCTCTTCCCACCTCAATGACAGAAATGTTGGCAGGTGATGAATTCCGAGTGTTCAATCCACCAGCTGATTTAGACTTCTGAGGGCACTGAAAATGGAACTGCCAAAATAGATAAGAGGAATGTACATCACCTGCTACTTCCCATGAACATTCTGTATCTGGGTATCCTTTCTGATGAATCAGATATTCTAATTGGCCTTTCCTATACTGACAATCCAAAATATATTCCACTTCAAACTGTTTCTCTCCTTCAAGTTGGGAGGAAATCGTGGAGCAGAATTGCATAAGGAGGTATAGGGAGGGGCAATAGAAAATGGAATTTGCTTTCAGTGTGGTTGGAAGTTATAGATAACAGCTACAGGACCGTTGTGTAGTTATGGAGAATGGTTCAAAAAGTTGGCTTCCAGATTTGTAGACAGTTGTTTGAAGGGAAGAACTCTGATAGAAAGCCATATGTGGCTTCCAACAGCAGCAGGAATGAGTTCTCTAGTAATAATGGTCAGCACAGCAAATGTAAAAGTCATTGGCATGATCCAGCTGTTTCAGAAAATGCTAACAATTCTTGGAAAAAATGGGAGGTTTCTGAACTGTGGACAACTGCGAAGCATTTGGCAGCTGGTTTAGATGGCTCCTATAGGTGACTTGAAATGGTGACATCTGAATAACAATATGTCTATATTATCATAAGCAATTTAAGGTTTAATTAAAAGATCTAGCCAACTGTCTCGTCAGTATACACAAAAAGGTATTATTCTAAAGTAACGTTTGTCCCTTTATGTAGCTGCGTACAAGAGGCAGAAAACAGATGAATTGTTACATCTTAAAGGTGAAATATAGTTTGCAAAAATGAGTTGTAAATTGTATGTTCCTATTAGAGATATGATTGGGTAAACAGCAATAAAGTCCAAGGAAACTGTATGTCAAGACTGGAGTGGGGAGGATGCAAAAGTCAAACTGGGTGGTTGTTTAGGCATGGTAAAAAAAAGCTTTTGATAAGCTTTCCCATTGTAAGTTATGGAAAAAAAAGAGGATTTATTTTAAATGCCCTGAAACATCCGGCTACCTAGCTATCAGTGGAGAACTGCAATTCTACCTCCCTCAAGGAAGGAAGATATTATGATTGTTATGGTGTGGTTTCCCCTACTCACAAAGTGATGGGAGAAATGAAGGCAAAGATTCTAGAAAGTCACCTTTCTGAGACAACATGTATGGGTTATGCTGGATATTTAGAGCAAGGGAAGAACTACAGACATTAATGGAGATCAGCAGACGGCTATAAAATAGCTAATATTCTGCCTTACATGAAATAAAATATCGGTCTACTTGCTCTAGAACTAGAAATGTAAATTAAATTAAGAAAAGAACTATGTCCATCTGATCTGGTGCTGTAAATGATCCACATTTCTCTTTGTAGATGATCCGATTTCCTGAGATCAGTTCAGATCCTGATAGTATACTCCACTCCTTGGAGAATATCTTAGTTTATAGATTTGTTGGTATAATCAAGAATTCATTGTTTTCTCAGTAATTTTGAATCATCCAGGTGTTGAGGCTGTAAAACAGTGCCAATCCACAACATTTCTACTATCATGCTTTAGAACTGGGTTTTGTTAGAATGCAGTATTTTGTTTTAATCAAATATGATATTTATCATTAATGCATAAATGACATTACTGGCACTTGAAAAGGTCTATCTTGTGCAGTAAGAAAGCAGATCTGCACCATTTCCAGGAACTGAGAGACATGGCAAATCTGGGATCACTGAAGTCAATGTGGCCAGCACAATGACCACTGTTACAAAAAAAAGTGTGGGAAATCATCTGAAAAATGCCATCTTTATGCATATATTTTCAATGTCAAGCATTTTGAAATATAAAAATTATTTTGTCCTTCATTTATGTAAGTGCCTCTCATATCTTCATTCTAATATCAAACTATAAGAAACTCAAAATAAAGAAAGCATAATTCCTTGCATTTTATTTTATCATAAGGAAGTGTTCTTTTTATGTTTCTTATTGCAGATATACTATGATGAAATCCTTTTGTTTCTTAAAATATTATAATAACTTACACATGGAGAAAAATCCTAAACTCTTTTTTAGAGTTGAATATTTTGAAGTAGTCTCCAAACCCTTATCACACATCTTTAAAAAACTTTCCCTTTTCCTTCTCAAAGACCTCTAAGCAATTCACATATTTATCTTTGGTTTATTCCATAAATAGCGTTATCTTCCTCCAACTTGCCCCCCATACCAAAGCTTTAAAAAAATTCTATTAGAAGGGAGGTAGCAGTTGATCAGAAATTATATACTGAGCTTCATAGATACCCAGGAACTTTATTCTATGCCTTTTTCTCATTTAACACATTAACATTTCATTTTGTTCACATTGACTCATAAGATAAATTTGAGGAGAAAAATAAATATTTCATCAGCTGAAGGCTATGCAGATGTAAAAATCACACAGCAATATAAAATAAGACAAACTGGAGGCATTCTGATTCTGATGCTATTCTCAGCAGAAAATAAATTGATTGCCCTCAAGTTATGTCACTATTTTCATATCAAATGTGTCTATATGCATACACATACTGGTTGGCTTTCCAACTTAGGTTTTGTATGTTAAGAATACTATCAGAGCATGAAAATATGAACTTTTCACAGCAGCTATCAGGAAGCATGCATTATTCTCATTATTGAGCTATTTTTACATGAAAAAATAAATCTTCTTACTGAATTGATCCAATCATGTATGGCTGTGCCAGCTGTACAACAATAGCACCACTGCCTAGTTGATGGCATGTATACCCGGAATCCCAGTCATAATTCTTTGTGTCTCCATTCAACAAAGCATTGCGACTACGGCTCACACCCTCAATCACGCTGGCGCAATCTGCAACTGTTGCAACATTCTCAGCGGGAACTGAAAATTAAAATACAAAAGAAATCAGAGGCAGGCACAGGCAACTTAGTTCCATCAGTTTCTCTATCTGGGGAAAAATAAAAATAAGCAAAAATGTTGCTCACACACAGGAAAACACGGATATATTTCAGGGGCAAGATTAAAAATGAATGAGCAATGAGTGAATTGTAGCAGTGAAGGCCAGAAATCTTTTAACTTAAAACTAGTTATACAACAAAACATTCAGCAAACAAACGTTTAGACATATTGTAACAATTACTGTGATTAACAAACTTAAATTATGCATTTAAAATCCATAATCAAAAATTGTTTCGAAGAAGTAAATGAAGCTAAATAGACTGTCAAGGAGAGAAATAAAGAGACCAATAACCATCACACCAGACATGTAATAGACATAGCCACAATGTAAGTGTGGTTGTTAAACAGTCCTCCTTCTGTTACTTTCCAAGCTTCTTAAGTATTGTTAAATTTCTATTGAATCGAAACATGCATTGTACAGATTCCAGTTTTTAGAAACAAAATTCAAGATAAGAAGATGCAGCGTAATTATTTATCTATTAACTCATTTTTCTCACATTTTCAATTGATGTTATATACCTGAAGATTTTTTTATTTTTAGTCTCTTTTTTTGCATATATAAGACAAGGTGAAGGAACATATCAATATTTTCTTCTATTCTGCCCACAACTGCAATCCCTGAGGTCAGTTGGCTGAAAGTGACTGACTGGGGAATGCCTAAGGTGCCAGTTGCCTGGGCTCTCAGCTGGCACCTTAATCGCTACTCTAAATAGCTTTTATATTAAGAGGATTTCATTCATAAATGAATTTAATCAATCAAACTTGATAAGGTGTGTTTTTATTCTAAGGTGTTCCTAAAACTTGCTTTTATTGTTTAATTAGTCTCCTGTCTATATGAAAACAAACTATATTTATTAAAAATGATCTTTTGGACTACTTATGAGTAATATTGTCCATTATGTTTCTTAATACATGCCAAGGAAAAGCTTGCTGCACTATTTTATACAATAGGATATTAGAGATTAATCAAATAATTTCAGCACACAGAAGTTATCATGCTGTTTCAGTTCCCAAGAGAGGATTGCCACTCCCCATTTTGAATGTTCATTATTGTCTTTCATATCCATCGGATAAATGTATTAAAAACACCATCTGGAAGGGATGACATTCCATGAAGCATTTCAGGTTTTTTGGTTCTCTTGGATTTTCCCTAGGGTATTTCTGTCTCAATCTGTGTCACTTTGTTTATAAAAATGCACTACCAGAAATAACACTGTCTTGCTTCTGAAGGGTTTTTTTTTGTTCTTCAACTAAATATTATATGTAACACCCTATAAGATGGAAAACAGAATATGAATTATATCTTATTATATATATTTTCCAGAACTTATTTCTTCATAAATTGAATGTATCATTAGAATGGAAAACAATCCAAAATAATCTAAATACAATGCTGAAGGAAACAAAAAGTTTGTTTTAATGTTTTTAAAATTGTTTTATAATTTTAGAATTGTTAGCTGCCAAGAATCACTTGGTTAAGTTGGACGGTTATAGAAACTGAATAAATAATTCAATAAATAAAAATTTCAAAATAATAAAAATAGGTAGATAAATTTCATATTATTCTTTC
Organism: Pseudonaja textilis; assembly: GCF_049901715.1. Classification (NCBI taxonomy): domain Eukaryota; kingdom Metazoa; phylum Chordata; class Lepidosauria; order Squamata; family Elapidae; genus Pseudonaja; species Pseudonaja textilis. The sequence goes on along the minus strand of NC_141990.1, from coordinate 58,506,412 downwards.
TGGCTCATATTAGGCAACAGGTAGTCAATAGACTGAATATATTATGACACAGTAACATTTAAAAATGATGTTATTTCCAAGACATGACCTTAAAATTATGTATGTGTGTGTGTATAAATATAAATATGAATGTTTTCTTAAGTTTTCGCAGGTACTTACATATATGGCATTTGGCTTTGTTCGGGTATTTTCCCACGTCATAGTAGTTGTGCTTTTAGAGTTGTAGTGACGTTTCAGCAGAATCTCATCTGCCATCATCAGACAGTGTTGTTTCATCAGAAGCCTGATGATGGCAGATGAGATTCTGCTGAAACGTCGCTATAATTCTAAAAGCACAACTACTATGACGCGGGAAAATACCCGAACAAAGCCGAATGCCATAAATATGTATATGTATATGTGTATGTATGTATGTATATATGTATGTATGTATGTACGTATGTATATACACACACACATACATATATAAATATGTATCTTCAGTAATACCTAATGACAAATGAGCAAAATGGGGGGAAAACCAGACATATATCTTTAATTCTTTTCTAATCGACAATCATTTTTTAAAAAGTCAGAATATTATTTACTGAAATATTTTTTGCATTAATTGGATTTTGACTAAAATTTCTTATATTTATTTCAATACATTAGGAAAATGCTAATGAAAGCACGCATTTTAGACAATGGCTGAACTATAAATTCCATGAGTTATAAAATACTGTCTTGTTCTGTCCACATTCTGAAACTTCTTCTATGCTTTACATGTGAACAGAAAAGCACAGGGTTTCCCCACAATGTCTGACAATTTTATGATGATAAATGTCTAAGCTGCCATCTTCCATATCTATTTTAGTTTTATTTCTGTATATAACAAAACAATTGACATTCTTATATATAATTATAATTAAAGACTAAAAATAATTACTGTGTTAACCTTTAGTACATTCTTTTATATGCAATTGGTAGAAATTGGGAATTCAAGAAATATTGATAACTACTAAGTCAGAGGCAATTCAATACTACTGGTTGTAATTGGATAGAACAATAAGTGGAAAAAAGTAGAGATAATCACTCTTTAGAACTGACAGAGAAAGACCTCTAATCACCCTGAGATAATGAAATCATTACAATGGAGAAGACATCATTATTAAATTGATACAGCATTTTAACATGAGCTAACATGGGATTGAGTGTCTAATACAAGATAATGGAAAAGAAAACTGATATGATACAACAATTCAGACTGCTGCTAAAGCTTTCCTCTTCTGAGCTCAATTTAGTTGTTAGGTAGAAGTAGAGGATTCTAGAAGCATAGGAAAAAATTATTTGGTAAATGTCTGTAGAGATTCTTAGTCATCAAGGTCATAGTTGTCCCAAAGATGCTTTTTCAGGAGGCAATTGGAATTTCTTTGATTTGGTAAATGCAACAATATAGGACAGCGGTCGCCAACCGGTGGGCCACGGACCACTGGTGGGCCTTGAGAAAATTTTGGTGGGCCGCAGAGAAATCTCACCCTCCGAGCACCCCAACAAAGCAATTAATCCAGGCTGCGCAGAAACACAAGGCTGCACCACCCACATGGCCCGCAGAAACACTCCCCGCCCACTCACTCTTTACCCGGAAAACTTGCCTGCTAAAATTGCTATTTTTCCTTTTTTCCGACCATCATGTGTTCTGCTATGCCGGGAGATTTAGATTAGCTAGGAAGCAGGAAATGGTTGGATTTCTTGCTTTCTATCTAGTCCTTAGATCTTTGGCACTGCTTTTAAATACTGCCGAACCTCCCTTAGGACTGAAGGTTTGCTTGCAAGCAAATTCAGTGCAAACTCATGGCAAGCAAATTTGAGAGACTGAGCTAGTCGATGGCAGAGAGATAGATCACTGAATGATTCTGTGAGCAACTCAATCTGCCTGCTTTGCCTGATTTTGTGTAAAAATTGCTCTTTTTTTAATAAAAAAACAATATTTACAATACATGGTGTGTTGTGAATTAATTTTGTGAGTTTGCTTGCTAGCAAATTTTATGAGTTTGCTTGCAAGCAAATTTTATGTGACAGACTGAGCTAGCCAATGGCAGATAGATAGATAGATCTCTGAATGAATCTATGATTCTGTGAGCAACTCAATCCTGCTTTGCCTGATTTGGGGTAAAAGTTGCTTTTTTTATAAAAAAATCAATATTTTTATAAATATTTATAATATTTACAAACAAGCCATGCCCAGCCAGTCACATGACCACCAAGCCACACCCACAAATTAGGCCACACCACAGAATTGGTTAGTGGTCCCTGGGATCAAAAATTATGAGTTTGGGGGTCCCTGAGGTCCAAAAGGTTGGCGATCCCTGATATAGGAGATAGGTTACCTGAATTTTACTGAGATGGTTTTATTGCTAATAATACATACAACATCAATGCAGATTCTACACATGAAATCAAGTAGATTGCATAATACAAAATAAAAGGAAAAATGCAATCCAGTTACTATTTTCAGGTGCATGAAAAGATCATAGGCTTTTAGGGTTAAATACATGGATTGAAGTTTAAAGAGAGTAGATGTAAATAGTAAAGTACAGGTAGTCTTTGAGTTACAACAGTTCTTTTAGTGACCATTCAAACTGAAAAAAGCGACATGACCAGTTTTCTCAGTTATGGCCTTTGCAGCATCCCTATGGTCAAATGATCAAAATCCAGATATTTGGCAACTGCTTCATATTTATGACAGTTGCTATGTCCCAGGGTTTTGTAATCACTTTTTACAATCTTCTGACAAGCAAAGACAATGGGAAAGCTAAATTCACTTAGCAACCCAGGTTACTAACTTAGCAAATGCAGTGATTCACTTAACAACTGTGACAAGAAATGTCATAAAATGGAACAAAACTCATTTAACAAATGTCTCAATTAACTACATAAAAATTGTGCTCAATTGTGGTCATAAGTCAAGGATTACCTGTATGTCCTGGAAAACATGGAAGGGAACCATGGAAATATATGGACATATATAAGGAAACCATGGAAATATATAAGGAGCATCAAGAAGACTGATCTAGGAATGGGGGGAATGGGGGGGGGGGCTTGCCTTTAGGAAGTACTTTTGTTCCATACCCAGATATGGTGCTGCCTGCATTGACCTTGGCGTTGGTGGGGCAGTTTGTATCGGGAGACCTTCCACCACCGTTGCTTTCCCTCCTCCTCGTGCTGCCGCGGCATTTAGAGCAATGTTGCAGTGTTTGGCACAGCCATGCGTGGCCAGCCAGGGCTCCTCCCTGCAACCAGAGCTCGGCGGAGACACTCCTTTCCACCCCCCTTGCCCAGCCTGTCCCCGTCCCCACGCATCTCCAAACGTGCCGGCAGCTCCAAACGCTGCAGCGGCATGGGCATCAGGCAGAGGCGCTCACTCGGTGGGGCTCAGCTTGGAGGACGCGGCGCAGTCCGTCGCCTTGCCTCCCTGTCCATGGATGGGTGGGCGCTATCACTGCCTCGGGGGGGCCTCTCCTGGTGGCCCCTTTGGGTTTGGGGTGGAGGGACTTGGGAAGGAAGCCAAGCTCAGGTCGCCCCAGCTCTTTCGCTTGGCAGGTGGGCGTACACCCCTGGCTCGCTTTCCCGGCTCTGCCCAGCCCGCACGGCTCTGGCGAGGCCCTGGCAGGATGAGTGGAGGGCCCAGCGGGGAGGCACTCACTGCCTTGGTGAGAGCTCCGCTGGCGGGCAGGAGGGCCCACCTGTCAGCTGCACTGGGCACCCCAGGCAAAGCTCTTCACCCTCTGCCTGGCTCCAGGCAGGGATGGTGGCTGGATGCTTCTCCCGGGGTGGGCCGATCCTGCGCTGTGGCCCTGGGAGATTCGCTTCCCCACGTGGGGTTGGGCTGCCCTCTCAGGCAGAGGAGGCTTTGTCGTACCAGTAGTAGGGAGTCGCTTTTAAAAGAATTGGCTTTATCTTCGAAGGCGAAGGGAAGGCGGTGACAGGAGCACCTGAAGCTGACTGGCTCCGCCGAGCTCCGGTTGCAGGGAGGAGCCCTGGCTGGCCGCACATGGCTGCGCCAAACGCCACGGCGTTGCTCTAAATGCTGCGGCAGCACGGGGAGAAGGGAAAGCAATAGTGGCGGAAGGTCTCCCAATACAAAGTGTCCCACCAATGCCAAGGTCAACATCCAAGCCGTCACTGCCTGCCCACCTGAGGATGCAAGGGGAAAAAAAATTAAATCACCCCCGAAAAGATGGCCTAGCCATTTTTGGGGGGCTCAAAAAAAATAAGGCCTTATTTTGTGAGAAACACGGTATGATAGCATATGCATGCGCACACATGCAATACACAAAGGGAAGATGAATATGCTGAGCAACAAAAATGATATTTTGCCACTGAATCAATACTTCCAGTTTTAAGCAAGTAGAATATTGATTATATATATATATATATATATATATATATATATATATATATATATATATATATATATATACACACACACACACACACACACACACACACACACACACGCATGCATACATACATACATATATATAGGAACACAGCCAAGCCTCCACCCAATCAAGTCACACCCCCACTAGCAGTTAAAAGGAAGAAGCAGCTGCAAGCTCACATTACTCTGAGAAGCACAGAGCCGAAGACACAAGCCTGAAGATGATGAATGAGACTTCATTGAAACGTTGCCTAGATACTTCCAATTTTACGCGGGAGAAAACCCAAATAACCAAAGACCCACGTACAAATATCCGTAAGAACCTCAGAAAACATACACACACACATATATATACTATCAATATAGTATATACGACTTCAATATAGAAATATGAGTTCAGCAACAGAGTGGTCAATGTCTGGAATACTCTGCTTGACTCTGTGGTTTCTTCCCCAAACTCCCCAAACTTTAACCTTAGACTGTCTACTGTTGACCTCAGCTCATTTTTAAGAGGTCTGTTGGGGGCATGCATAAGCACACCAACGTGCCTACCGTCCCTGTCCTATTGTTTCTTTCTTTTTTCTTATTCATATCCATTTCATGTATTCATAAACATGTTTATACTTATACCTGTTATCTAACAATCGCTTGACAAAATAAATAAATAAATATGGAAAGCCACCTCAAGCAAGAATTTCAACAAATAAAGGAAAATATCAATAAAATAAAATATTTTTAAAAAACAGATTAGAGGAATCATGGGAAAACTTACAGCTAAGGCAGGGATACTCAAGAATAATTATGGAAGAAAACAGTGGCAAATGAAGTTAAATACAGAATGAAAGACTACATGTAATCCCTTTACAAAAAGAAATATACATTTAGAGAAACCCTAAAAAGTAGAAGTACAAGAGGTAATAAATCAGCAAATAAATCAAACGTGAAAGCATCAGACACAGATGATCCATCAAACTATTAAAAATTGTAAGAGAAGATGCTATTCAAGTATTATTAGCTCTTTGACATCAAACATTGAAGAAGACTGTGTAATTCAGAATTTGGAAAAGATTAGTGTATACCTATCTGGATGCAACAGAATGTGCCAGTAACAAATTCACTGCATTAATCTCTTATGTTAGAAAAAAATGCAACCACAGAATGGTAACAGCTTCATATAGAGAAGATATTAAATTGGTCAAAGAATGCCTCACTAAGAGAAAAATAGAGCAATATTTTACAACACCAAGGTAATGCTACTTAGAAATTGATTTGACTTCTTCCTTTTGTTGGACATTTAAATGATTTCTAAAATAACCACTACTGAGCAAGAGAGAAATGAGCATTTATTCCCTTTCTCCTTTTCCTGACATTTTAAACCATTTCTCTCAGGCACAAAAAGATACGCAAATGAAGCCTTAGTGATTCATAAGGGTTAGAAAACTTTCTCTAGAGGATGTCCAAGGACATCCCATTTTTTTATATCCACTGTTTGGTCTGCAACCATTATTTACTCTTCTCTCTCTCAGAGTACTATGGAACTAGCATAAAGAAGGGGTTATAATTTGGGTACCTGAAAAGATAAGAGATTTTCAGTTGTGCCTATAAACAAATAAACAAAACTTTGCCTTCAAAAAAATCTAACAAACCATAAACGGTATTTTTAATACTGTAGTTTGAATGGATTTTACATGATCAAGAGTTATTCAATTGTTTAAAGTTAACAAGTTCCTATTTTTTTCCTAAAGCAAACTAAGTGTATAGAGTTTAAATAAATAGACATTATTTGCCAATTTGTGGAAAAGCTTCTAACCACTATCTATAGGTTGCACATGTTTTATTGTGCAATGACTACAGGAAACCACTACACCAGAAATTTCCAGAATTTTGAAAGAAAACATTGCTATATAGTTTTGTTTTTAAGATAAGGACTCATTTACACCAACATCATTCACTACACTACTCCTCTCCACAGCTTTTTTTATTGTAAAACATCCTTGATCCTATTATATACATTTATAGTTTTCTACACATTACTTCAAACATTATATGCATGCAACTTTTCTCCTTCCTTGCAGATTTGTGCAGTCTCCAAAGCTATTTCACCACATTCAAGATGTGAACATAGCACGTGTCCACAACTGGGGGTTTTGGGGGGGAGGGGGGAGAATGCATAGCTTCCCTCAAAAGTGTAGTTTTGGATCTAAGATGAAGCACTGCTTAGCATTATTTTTTTGTCTTTCTTGCCATTTGTCTTATACAAGAAATCAGTACAACGGTTGATGAGGGTTTTTTAATCAAAAACTTTATCTCTGCTGCAGTCAGTTTAAACCCAATTTCCATACCAAGATTCCTTTGCTTTTTTATTTGTTTAATTTGTTTGTCTTCTGAAATGGAGAGATGTAACATATTCCTTTTTCCTCCTCACCTTCCGTTTTATATTCTGTTTTCATCAGCAACCCCTAGTCTACCTAGCTATTCAGTTCAGATATTTTCCTAGCACTTCTTCATGTCTATGTATTCGGTAAATGTTGTTATTCTTCAGCATGTCATAGATATTCAGAATACAAAACATAAACATATTAAGAAAGTAATTTTCCTTTCTGGATAAAATAATGTTTTTCTATGCCTTTCATTATCTTTATAAACAAAAAAATAAACCTGTACATTTTTTGAACTTTAGATCTTCTCTGAGCAAATAATCTTATTCATTTGTCCTTTTAAGCAAATTACATCTCACAGCAAAGCCTAGTGCTGGAACAAATGAAGGCAAAAGAAGAAGGGGATGGCAGAGAATGAGGTAGCTGGATGGAGTAACTGAAGCAGTCGGTGTGAGCTTAAATGGACTCCGGGAGATGGTAGAGGACAGGAAGGGCTGAAGGAACGTTGTCCATGGGGTCGCGATGGGTCGGACACAACTTCACGACTAAAAACAACCATTTCACAGGAGTGACTTTGGATGGTAAATAAAATGCTACAACCACAATGAAATCATAATACAGCAGATAGTAGAATATCATCAACAACAAAAAACAGACCAGTGGCAATTCTATATAAATGGCAATAGAAATTCTGAAAATGGAAAACCGAACAAAAAAGGAAACAATCTAGTTTGGAAAGATCGATGGGAAACTCAACATGATTATAACATAAATGCTGGATGGATAAAAGAAGTTGAAGATGAATTTAGCAAAAATCAGAATGGAAGACCTAATAATAATAGCAGAAAGGGTTAAAATCAAGTAAAAGGGATTAAAAATTGGGTATCTCCTGGAAATGATCAATTGCATGGCTTTTGGTTCAAATGTTTAACTAGTTACATCCAATGATAGTTAACAGCTTAATGAAGTATTCCATAAAGGAGACACCTGCAATTGGTTAATAATTGACAAAATGTATCTGATTTAAAAAGAGCAAACTAGCAGGGGGACCTCATATATTTCCTTCAGAATAATTTCATTTGTTACCTAACCTGAATAGGCTTCTTAGGTAAGTAGGCAAAGAGTTGTTGGGATGTAAATATTCCAACTCCTAAATTTAAGATAGGGAAAATACAGTATGAGAGAAGAGTAAAGGAATCAATTTATGCCAAAGTGAAAAATCCTTCCCTCAATAGAGGTGGAGGCCATGATCCGCCCCTTATTTATGCTGTTCTTTCATCAGTCTTCAGGAAGATTAAGACTATTTCATAGGTTCAACAGTAGGGCTACAGTTAACAGCTCACCTACAGGAAAGGGATTTAGAGATTTGGAACATTTACATTTGAATGACTCTCTGCCTACTCACCTAACAAGCCTATTCAGATTAGGTGAGAAACCACCAGGGGTGGGATGCAAATATTTTTACTACTGGTTCTGTGGGTGTGGCTAGGTGGGCATGGTCATGTGACTGGGGGGTCTTCTTTCTTTTTCTTTTTGCAGCACCGCCCCCCCCCCCAACGCTATGTTTTTGGCCTCCTGTGCCTCAGGGAAGCCTTCTTGGAACAAAAACAGTCTCCCAGGAGGCCAAAAAACAGAGCATGTTTTTTGCCTCCTGGGCCTCAGGGAAGCCTCCTAGGTTAAGCAGTAAGACAGCGAGGGGGATCCCGGAACAGCTGATCGCCAGAACAGCTGATCCCCAGAACAGCTGATTGTCAGGAGGAAAAAAAGAAATACTGTAAGAAGTGACTGGGTGGGCCGGGGCTGGCGGGGGAAAATGCAGTTAGTGATGCGCACGATGTCGGGCATGCATGATAAGGACAGACTGGGCGGGGAGGGGAGGGTGGAAAGGGGTAGGGCTAGCTAGGGGCATGATTTGCCGGTTCTCCAAACTTGGCAGAATCGTAACAACCAGTTCTATAGAACTGGTCTGAATCGGTATAATCCCATCCTTGGAAACCACCCTGGAGGACATTTATGGAATCCTCCAAACCAACATGTTCAGACTGAGGAAGCAATTAGAATAAGCAGCCAAATATTTTGAACTAACAGAAAAATAAGTCCAGTGGCCATGACTCAATTTCCACCCAACTCTATCTGGATGACTGAGAATCTTCATTGACAATGTTTAAATACTCACAGGAATAGCAGATAACATCCAAGATTATTTAGAAGAAAATAACATCCTTCCAGTACAATAAAAGGAAAAGCATCAATATAAAAGTAAACTTCTGATTGATAATGGTTCTGGAAAATTGCAAAAGTTGAAAAACCATTTTACATAATATCTGGATTGATTATGAAAATATGATTAGCTTTGCCAGTGTTGCACATTCTTCTGGGTTTCTAGCATTGGCAAAGTCTCTCTTTTTCAGTATCATGCCAAATGTTCACTGCAATTGCAAACCAGTTACTGGTTAACAATTGAGCTCTATGAATAGCCCTTTTAATCCAGGCATGGTTTGTTATCTAAAGTGATACCATTACGGATAATATTAATTAAGTGATCAATTTTTTTTTTAAAAAAATGCTATTTTTTAAAAGATATACAAACAATCATAAAAACATCTTCCATTTTATATACATACAGCATGTCAGTTGGTTACAAATCTTTTGTGCTAGCCTGTCGTAGTCATTACTCACAGTTTATATAAATTTTCATTGTCAGCCTAACATATGCTTATATACTTATCAATTATTAATCATCCACGACTAAACTATTTATTCCACCATTTTATACGAGATAATCCAAATTTTGTTTTAAAATTTATATTATACTTTCATCCAATGATTATATATGTCTATATTATATTTTATATCAATCTATTAAACTTCTATTACAAAATTATCTAAATCTATTACATTACCATGTCTTTTTGTCCAACCATTGATAAAACAAATCCCACATCATATAAAATACTTTATCTTCTTGTTCTCTAATTTCAAATGTCAATTTACTCATTTCAACACAGTCCATAATTTTCTTAATAACTTCCTCCTGCAGAGGTATTTTATCATTTTTCCAATTCTTAGCAAATACAATTCTAGCCGCTGTTAAGACATTTACAATCAAATATTTCAGCTTTTTATTGTATATTTCTGGTATAATTCCCAATAAAAAGATCTGAACATGTCCACCACATATGGTAATATGAACCAAGTATCTAATGACATTTCCAACATTTACCCGATTTATTCTTAAACATTTTTGCAATTCTCGTCGGGGGTAGATGCCCCCTGTAAAACATCTTATACAAATTTTCCTTATATGCAGTTGACATTGTCATTTTATAATTTTGGGACCACAATTTTTGCCATTTCTCTAAGTCAATCCCTTATCCAAAATTTCCCCCCCAAGCAAACACTGTTTCTTTAACTTGTTCTTTTTCCAATTTAAATTCTAATAAATGTCCACAAATTTTTTTAATTACCTTTTCATCAGTACCCATTAAAATTTTATCTAAATCAGTCAACTTATCATAAATACCTTCTGTTTTAAAATCTTTATCAAATCTAGATTGTATTTGCAAGTATGAAAACAAATTCATTTTTACCCTTGTTCTTCCAACACTTGCATAGATTTAAGTTCACCCTTTTCATTCAATATCTCACCATATCTAACTGTTTGTTCCCTTTTATATATTATTGGATAGGAAAAAGCTTCAATGGTAGATATCCATAGTGGAATTTTTAAGTTATATTGTCTTTTTGTCTTCTCCCAGTTCCAAAACAGTACCTCTCAAATGTAATGTCTTCTAATATACCCGTGTTTTAGTTCCCTTATACCATCTGTATCTATTCCTTTACCCACATCAAATTTGTCGCCTGGAAATATAACTCCTAATTGGGCAAAGCAAACCCTCCTCTTATTCTTGCATCTTGTAACAGTTTAAGTTTTATTCTTGCTTTCTTACCCTGCCAAATATATTTCAGCACAATTCTATTTAAATCTTCAAAAAACTCTTTCCCTAGTCAGATTGGAATTGTCTGGAATAGATATAAAATTCTAGGCAATACATTCAGCTTAATTGTAGATATTCGCCCGATCAATGATAATTGTAAATTTTCCCATTTTGTTAAATCCGTCGCAATCTGCTGTTTGAGTTTAAAATAACTGTGCTCCTTCATCTTGGTGTAATGTATATCCCTAAATACTTGAGCTTATTTGTGACCTGTATTTCTAAAACTTCTTCCAACTCTTTCTTTTCTCTTGCTAACATATTCTTTGTTAATATCTTTGTTTTATCTTTATTTTCAAACCAGCAACTTTTCCATATTCTTCTATCTTTTCTATTAATTTAGGTGCTGTTTCCAATGGATCCTCTAATATAAATACCAGGTCATGTGCAAAAGCTTGCAATTTATAATCTTCCTTTTTGATTTTCATTCCTTTTATTTCTTTTTCTTCTCTAATATTCCTATTCAAAACTTCCAATGTTAACACAAACAGCAGAGGCGACAGTGGGCAACCTGGTCTTATCCCTTTTCTTATATCTATAGATTCTGTTAATTCTCCATTTACCATGACCTTTGCAGTTTGTTCATAGTATCTCGTTTCAATGGCTTGGATAAATTTTTTACCCATTTGTATCAATTGCAGTAAAATGAATCGCCAACTCACACTGTCAAAGGCTTTTTGTGCATCTAAAAACATCAAGACCATTTGCTTTTCAAGATGTGCCTCATAGTATTCCAAAGTATCCAGAATTATTCTCACATTGTCTTTAATTTGTCTCTTTGGCAGGAATCCATTTTGGTCAACATGGATAAAATTATTTAAGTATCTTTTCAGTCTTTCTGCCAAAACTGAAGCAAAGATTTTATAATTTGAATTTAATAGGGATATAGGTCTATAATTTTTAACTTGCTGCAGGTGTGTATCCTCCTTCGGTATAAGTGTAATATATGCTTCTGACCATGTTTTGGGTATTCTTTTCTTTAACATAACTTCATTCACAACTTCTAATATTCAATATTTCTTGAAAGGGCTTGTAAAATTCCGCTGGCAATCCATCTGGACCTGGTGCTTTTCCAACATTCTGGTTTTTTTAAAAGCTTTTGTTAATTCCATCATCGTTATGTTCCCTTCTAGCATTGTTTCAATATCTTTGGATATCTGAGATAGATTCGCTTTCTGTAAGTATTGCTTAACTTTTTCTTCTTGAATATTCACTTGAAAATACAGTTTTCCATAGTAATCTTGTATAATTTTTTCTTCTCCTAATTTCCACAGCAAACATGTCCTTCTTCATTTATTAACTGACTAATCCTTCTTGACTCTCTTTCCTGTCTCAATTTATAGGCTAGCCATCTGCCTGGTTTGTTTGCATCTTCAAAGTAATTCTGTTTAGCATTTTTAATTTTTTGTGCTCGTTCCTCTTTTTCAATTAGTCTCATTTTATGATTAATTATATCCATTTTATTTTTAGTGTCTTTTTTTGCGGGGACTTCTGTAATTCTTTTTCCAGTCTTTTATTGTCATCCTCCAATGTTTTGAAAGTCTTTTTCTGCTTTATTTTTTTTTCCTTATATAGTCTATTATCAAGTCTCTTGTGTAGGCCTTCATCATGTCCCAGAGATTCTGTAAGGATGTATCTTCTTTTCTATTTTCTTTAAAAAAGAAAACCAGTTCTTTCTCTATTTTCTGTTTAAAGTCTTTTTCCTTTAGTATCGTATTATTTAAAGTCCATCTAGATCTCCTCTTATGTCCTTTCCAGATAACTGTCATTGGGTTCTGGTCTGCCCAAGTACTTGCTTCTATTTCAATTTCTCGTATGTTGGTAAGTAATTCTGCTGACATCCATATCATGTCTATACTAGACCATGATGCATGTCTGTTTGAGTAAAAGTATATTGCTTACTTTCCACATTTCTCTCTCTCCATGCATCTTTTAATTTTAGTTCTTCTATCATTTGAAAGAAAGATTTTGGTAATATCTTTCTAGCTTTCTTTGTTGATTTCAGCATTTTATAGTCCAACTGATCATTAATTATTCCATTAAGATCTCCCATCATACAAATAATAACATAGTCCAATTCAATTATTTTTTGCATATGTAATTTTCTGTAGAATTCTTCTTGGTTATCATTTGGAGCATAGATTGCAATTAAAAGTGTTTTAACATTATTGTCCAGTATTTCAACCATCAAAATCCTTCCATCGTCATCTGTATAAATTAGTTCTGCCAAAATTATATCTCTAATATATAAGACCACGCCTCTTTTTTTAAGATTGTGTCAATGACGTGAATAATTTCCCTAGTTTTTTGTTTCAATATATATTCATGTTGTTTTTTTAATATGTATTTCTTGTAAACAAATTATATCAAATTTTAATTTCTCTAATTTATGAAATACTTTCCTTCTTTTAGTAGCCAAATTAAGTCCATTTATGTTAATTGTAATCAATTTTCTTTCATCCATGTTAAGCTTTATAAGGGGTTTTTATTGCTCTAGTAGATTTTAATTCTCATTGCTCTCTGGGTGCACCACCTACTGCACCTTCTTCTTTCAATTATTGCTATACTCTCCTCTTGAAATTCAATTAGTGACTCTTCTTTTCTTGCTTCTTCCTCCTTTCCTCTAAAATATTCTAAGTAGAATAATTCAGCTTTTTTTACTGTGTCAATTCTGTGTCTTTGTTCCTGCCAGTGAACAAGAGGCCTTCTGGCATCAACCATCTGTAGTTTATTCCTCTTTTAAGTAACTCTTTAGTCAAAAATAGGTATTCTCTTCTCTTCTCATCTCTCTTACTCTTCTTGGTAGCTGTTTCAGCACCACAATTTCTTTGTCTTTCTACTTTAATGTTTTCTCTCTTGCCACCTGCAGTATCTGTGTTTTGATAATCTTAGTAAATCTGATGTGAACTTCCCTTGGTAACCTGTTTTTCATTGCATATCTCATATGGACACGGAACACTTCATCCATCCCATCCATCATCTTCTCTTTGGTTATCTCTAACACTTCTGCCAGTATTTCTGTCATTATTTCACCTTTTTCTTCTTCCACGTTTTGAAATCTCAGGTAAAATTCTGATCTATCAATTTCCCATCCTAATGGTTCACTCCTGCCCTTCTCGACATCGTTCAATTGAGTATCAATATCTCCAGTTTTCTTTTCTCTTTGTATATCTTCTTCAATTTTTTAAAATCTGCCTTCATATTTCATCATCATCTGTTGAATATTTTCTACTTTCTCATCTGTTTTTTCAGTTCTTTGCTCAATATTCTCTATTCTCTTTTCAATCTTCTGAATTCTTTGCATAATCATCTGCAATGTCACTTCCTTTTCTTTCTGCTGTTGTAACATTGTTTGTATAGATCGTTGTCCTCCAGATAGTGAAGAGGTTGGTACTGAGGAAGCTGGGGCTGTTGTCTTTCTGCTCATCTTGTGGTACTTATCTGTAAAGAAAGAGAGAGAACAAAGAAAAAGAAAAAAAAGGAAAAAGAAAAAGAGCAAAGGCAGGCAATTGCCACTCCAAAAAATAAAAAGGAAAAAAAATCTTTAGGCACTTGTATATCTTAATCCAATTAGTTGCAATAATATGCGAGAAGAGAGGAAAAAAAGAAAAGATATGGAAAAGGGGATAAAATATTTTTCTTTTGGAGAAAAAGAAGGTAGGGGAAAGGAAAAATAAAAAAAATAGTCTATTTTTTTTCTCTTAATAAAAAGAAAAAGAGAGAGCAAAATAAAAAAATTACATTCTAGATCCTGGGTTGAAAGGTTGAAATCCAAATAAAAAAATCCAACTAGAGGGGAAGTAGAAAAGAAAGTAAAAGGTAACAAACAATTCTAATGTGAAGCAAGCCTCTGCCACTAAATATCCAAGGCTCTTTAATAAATCACGTCAAAGTTTCCAGTTCCAGTATTTTCAAGGTCACTTCAATCTTCTTTCTTTGAATTTCAACTCCAGACTCCAGCTATCTATAATTTCACAGATGAGCACCTGCGTAAACAATCTGCCATGCTCATCCCACTATCTTTTCCAGTGCAAAGCTCAGAGTCCTTGAGTATAACACAAATACACAAACAAGTAAAGGAAAAAAGAAAACAATGTATCTAAGCCTCTAGATGGCAGTGCTACTTATTTTTCTTCACTTTCACTCCCCCCTAATATATCCAAAGCCAGGAACATAAAAAAAGTAAAATATTTCCTTTTAAAAAGAGGTAAATTTCAATTCAGAAAGAAGAGTCTTAATCAAAACAAACTTTCAAGAGAATTGTCAAAAAAATAAAAATGAGAATAGGAAATTTAAAAAAGACCAGTCCAGTTTAAAATTAAGAAGCTTTGCCAGATTCAAAGTTCCAATAAAAAGGGGGAAAAAAACTTTCACTTTAACTAGCTTAATCTCGCCGCTTAAACTCTTTTCACTTTTAATTCCACTTTAAATCTTTCAGGGTGTTCTCATCAAGAAACAATAAGTAAAAGTTCATCTCACCAAACTGACATACTTTCTTTCAATTGCTTCTGTTCCAGAACTATCCCAGCTTCAGCAGCTTGAATGGCTGCCTCTTCGCCGCCAGAAAAAAGGGCTTTTCCTGGATCAACCAGGGACTTTGTGATGTCCCTGGGATCAGCAGGACATGCCCTTGTCGATCACCGTCTCTACGGGATGGTTTAGGTCCGTCGGGACCGTCCAGCAGCAAAGATATTGACAGCGATCTTGGAGGATCAAGATCACAGGTCGGACCACCGCGATGCCAGCTCCACCCTCTTAACTGATCAATTTTTATTGCGAGATTTGTAGCAACATTTGGCATTTACATGACAGACTGCCAGACAGACTCTATACCTTAGCTTCATCTCATCATTATTTCATAAATACTCAAGACTTATAGGAAAATTCTACATTTCTCTGCTACTTTACCAATTCTGAAATTAAGCCCCTCCCACCAAATTTAGGCCTATTTTAAAACATACAAAATGGGGAGGAAGGGCGGGAGGCTTTGCCATTAGAAGTGCCCTATGGGCAGCCATGCCTCTCCACCAGCCACTCCTAATGGCAGAGTGCGGACAGCTCCCTACTCCCGCCAAGTACCTTTGCTGCAGACCCGGGAATGGTGCTGCCTGCAGGCTGGATCAGTGGGTGGGTGGCAGTGATGTGGATGTCGGCCTTAGCGGGGCATTTTGAATTGCAAGACCTTCAGCGCCCACTGCTGCTGCTTCCTCTTGGAGCGTCATCTTCTGTTTGGAGAGTCGCTGCCACATTTGGAGCTGCCGCCGCCTTGTTTGGAATGTCGCCACCACATTTGGAGTTGCTGCTCCCGGGTTTGGAGCGCCAAACGCAGCAGCAGCTCCAAACGCGGTGGCAATGCACCAATCGTGGTGGCTACGCTCCAAATGGAAGAGGATGCTCCAAGAGGAAGCAGCAGCGGTGGGCGCCGAAGAACTTGCGATGCAAAATGACCCACCTCCACTGAGGCCAACATCCACGCTGCCGCCGCCCACCCACCCAAGGATGCAAGGGGGGGATTAAGTCACCCCCAAAAAGACGTCTTAGATGTTTTTTCAGGGCTCAAAAAAAAAATAAGACCCAGCCTTATTTTATGAGAAACACGGTAGTATGTGAAACCATGCCTCCCAGTCCAAGGGGAAAAAAAATCCGGTCCCTGGTGCCCAAAAGATTGCGGAGGGGTTTGATGATCTAGACCAGGCTTGTCCAACCCGCGGCCCGCATGCGGCCCAGGTCACCTCATAATGCGGCCCAGTGCCCACCCCAACCTTCGTGCCAGAGCCAACGAGGAGGAGGAGAGGCAGGCGTGAGGTGGGGCGAGGGGAGCGCCACACCAAGCAGCAACAGAAAAGACGGGTGCTGCTACTTCTGCCCCCGCCCCCGCTGCCCCCGTCACCCCCGCCCCCGCTGCTGCTTCTGCCCCTGCCGCTGCCCCTGCCGCCGCTTCTGCCCCTGCCCCCGCCACTTCTGCCCTCGCCGCCGTTTCTGCCCCCGCCACCGCCTCTGGCCCCACCGCTGCTGCTGCTTCTGCCCCCCCACCACTGTTTCTGTCCCCGCCGCCGCTGCTTCTGCCCCTGCCCCCGCCACTTCTGCCCTCGCCGCCGTTTCTGCCCCCGCCACCGCCGCCGCTTCTGGCCCCACCGCTGCTGCTGCTTCTGCCCCCACCACCACTGTTTCGGCCCCGCCGCCACTGCTTCTGCCCCCGCCACCACCGCCACCGCTTCTGCCCCCGCCGCTGCTGCTGCTTCTGCTGCCGCCGCCGCTGCTGCTTCTGCCTTCCAGTCCTGCCGCATCTAGCTGGGCCATTTGCAGGAGGAGAGGTAGGCGCGAGGCGGGCGAGCTTTCTTCCCCACACCCCCACCCCCGCAAAATTTGGCCGGAAAATAAACTGTGATAAAAAATCTGTGATAAAAAACTGTGATAAAAAATAAACAATTTTTAATAAATAATTAATAATAAATAATAAAAACATCTCACTAACTTCATTTCCAAGTAAATTTAATATGTTAACTATGTTTTCTATGTTTTTTTTGGATGATCAGGTATCGCTACTGTTATTTTATTTTATGTGAGGCCCAAACCAAATTTTCATCTTCCAATGTGGCCCAGGGAAGGTGAAAGGTTGGACACCCCTGATCTAGACCATTATTATAGTGTTTTGTATTAGATTTGTTTTATTATTTGTACTAGATAGATTTGTCATATTTCAAGTCTATTCATTGCTTTGATTTGTTCTGTTAGATTTTTTTAAGATTTCTTTTTTTTTTTTTTTTTAGCTTTTTAAGTAATTTCATTTTTGCATGTTTTATACTTCATCCTCCTTATGCTGGTCTTTGCCTATCTTAAAGGTCAAAGACCACCATAAGGAGGCTGAGTTACAAGAAATAATAAAAGATTATTTGATTTGGGTATTTTTTTAAACAAATAATAAAGGGCATCATTGGCATTATCATCGCCATTGTAATTCCCATTAATATCACTTACCTATTAGTCCTCTGTCAAGAGTGAAGGTTTTGTTGGTGAACATGCATTCAAAAGCCACAATATGGAAAACTTTGTTTACTGTGTTGTGTGTTCCAACTATTCTGATATACCTGTAAGTTAGAACAAAGCAAATAAAAATAAACAGAATGGAATATACAACATAGCACTGATCTTTACAAATGCTGCAAGGATCAGTTTAGTTTATTTCTGTACTGAGAGACTAAAGTACCAAGAGAATAAAAAACACAGGCTTGTAGGTAAATGCATACATAAATATTCGAGCCATGTGAGAAATGTTTTCTCCTTTCCAACCCCATCCAATCTAATAAGGAGTACTTGGCAAAAACTTTTTTTAAGTACTACGGCAGCAACAATACAAGATTTTAGGGCAAACCTTAGTAAAAATGAGTCAAAACTTAGAATATTAAAGAAAGAAAACAATTACATAACATTAGAGAAGCAAACTTTTCTTTAACCAACTTTTTCACTGTTTAAAAAGTCATTCCTGCAATATACAGTTGTAGAATGTTCATTTTACGCAGATAAAATATCAGAATCAGAATTTTTATATTGTAGAACAATAGGGTGAGCTGAAAAGCCTAGCATTCTCTGACTTCTTGATTTCAGGCCTTGATGAATCAAACAAAAACCACTGTAGGTCAATAATGTAGATTTTAAAAAAATCTAGTTACCAATGAGGCAATCAAATCAAAAGATAGACTGCTGCTTACCTCAGGAATGAGGTAAAACTATAATTCAGTATATCATCACACCAATCAGCATGAGGAAAAGAAACTAACTCTATATGATATACAATATTGGATTATTGATACACACTGTTCATCAGTGTTTACATTTGTACAGAAGAATTGAAGAGCATAATATTCTAGAATTTCATGTTTAAAAAATGATGTTTTAATCATCTAGAGCAATAGTTATCAACCATTAGGCCGTAGAACATTCTGTGCCATGAAAAGTCTATGGCTGTGCCACATCAGCAAGCCAAAACAAATGACAGGAAGTGATCCACAGTCAGCACCCCGTTTTTATGATATCATGGGGTGGATTGACTTCATTTCCTCTCCCAAGTCCCAGCAACTTTGTGATGTCATGGGGCTTCCAATTTAATGACTCAAATGTCCCACCCATAAAAGGTATCCTGTGGCATGAAAAATGTTTAAAACACTGACCTAGAGAAGAAATAAGGATTAAACTGCCAAAGAAATAAAGGGTAGGGGAGAGAGTGAATGGATTGAGAAGAAGAACAAGACTAAGAAATTTGGGGTGAGCTGGAGAAAGATGAGAAGTTTAAAGAAAAAAAGGCAACATATGAAGTACTTTAGGGACCCAGTGGAAGCAGGGATGGTTTGTAAGGAAAAGGGGAAATACATGCATTTTGTTAATATAAATTCTGTTTCTTTATGTAATTATCTTCATCTTTCACCTTTAGTTTCTTTGTCTGCATAGTGTTGCTTATTCCAGCAAGTACAGTGTGATAGGCATATATGTTTGTTTTACATTATAATGTTCCACATTACATCTAGAAACTTTAAAGACGTACTCGTAAGAGAAAGATAAATTGGCAAGATGGAGAGAAGGATTTTTTAAAGATAAAACCTGAATTTATTCTTCTTCTTGTTACGTTTAAAAAAATCAGATTGAATTTTATAAACCAAAAAACAAGCAGAGAAAAGGCAATTTAACCCAACCCCTTTATACACTGTACTATACTAATGCCCATTATACACACTCATATCAAACTACAAAATGATGCATGCTTCCATTTTTCATTGTAGACACAAAGAAATTTTATTATTCACCACTTTTTCATCATAATGAAAGGTTCCATAAATCAAAGACAAAGACAATAAATCAATCCTCCTCACCTCAAGAGAATAAACCTTTCTCTTTTTAATTGCCCCTACTCTCATTCCATACTATAAATACATTCCCTCTGTTTCTCCCCTCTCCTATAAACACAGACACACACTGTATTTTGTGTATGTTTAAAAGTTTTATTTTACAAGCTGTTTTTTTTTAATTTTCAACTGCAATCTCTTTACCATAGTTGTGATGAAGGATCACAAATATTTACCAAATTTTTAGCTATATGTGAGATCCTACAAAAGGCCCGAAATGTGTGTAAAATCCTATTATTTGTTGCTAAACTTTTGGATTTTGTTAGCTAAAGATATTGTGAACATAACTCCTGGATACCACTACAAACCCAGATGGAATTCTTGAAAATAATGTCCCATTCAATTTTTGTACTATGTATGTATTCAATTTATATGGCCACCCATCTCAACAAGTGTTCTCTTAGAAGAATGAAATATAGTATCTCACAGAAGTGAGTACACCCCCTCACATTTTGTATAAATTTTCATGTGACAACACTGAAGAAATGACACTTGGCTACAATGTAAAGTAGTAAGTATACAGTTTGTATAACACTGTAAATGTTATACAAAATAACACAATACATAGCCATTAATGTCTAAACTGCTGGAAATAAAAGTGAGTATATCCCTAAGTGATAATGTCCAAATGGGGCCCAAAGTGTCAATATTTTGTGTGGCCATCATTATTTTCCAGCACCGCCCTAATCCTCTTGGGTTCACCAGAGCTTCACAGATTGCCATTGGAGTCCTCTTTCACTCCTCCATGACGATGTCACGGAGCTGGTGGATGTTAGACACCTTGCGCACCTCCATCTTCCATTTCAGGATCCCCCCCAGATGTTCAATAGAGTTTAGGTCTGGAGACATGCTTGGCCAGTCCATCACATTTACTCTCAGCTTCTTTAGTAAGGCAGTGGTCGTTTTGGAAGTGTGTTTGGAGTCATTATCATGCTGGAATACTGCCTTGCAACCCAGTCTCTGAAGGGAGGGGATCATGCTCTGCTTCAGTATATCACAGTACATTGGCATTCATGGTTTCCTCAATGAACTGTAGCTCCCCAATGTCGGCAGCACTCATGCAGCCCCAAACCATGACATTCCCACCACCATGCTTGACTGTAGGCAAGACACACTTGTCTTTGTATTCCTCACCTGTTGCTGCCACACACGCTTGATACCATCTCAACCAAATAAGTTTATCTTGGTCTCATCGGACCACAGGGCATGGTTCCAGAAATCCATATCCTTAAATCTGTTTGTCTGCAGCAAACTGTTTCCGGGCTTTCTTGCGCATCATCTTTAGAAAAAGCTTCCTTCTGAAATGACAGCCCTGCAGACCAATTTGATGCAGTGTGTGGCTTATGGTCTGAGCGCTGACAGGCTGATCCCTGATCCCTTCAACCTCTACAGCAATGCTGGCAGCACTCATACATTTATTTCTCAAAGCCAATCTCTGGATATGACACTGAGCACAGGCACTCAACTTCTTTGGTTGACCATGGAGAGGCCTGTTCTCAGTGGAACCTGTCCTGTTAAACCGCTGTATGGTGTTGGCCACCGTGCTGTAGCTCAGTTTTAGGGTCTTGGCGATCTTCTTATAGCCTAGGCTATTTTTATATAGAGCAACAATTCATTTTTTCAGATCCTCAGAGAGTTCATTGCCATGAAGTGCCACGTTGAACTTCCAGTGACCAGTATGAAAGAGTGAGAGCGATAACACCAAATTTAACACACCTGTTCCCTCTTCATACCTGGGACCTTGTAACACTAACAAGTCACATGCCACCAGGAGGGGAAAACAGCTACTTGGCCCAATTTGGACATTATCACTTAGGGTGTACTCACTTTTGTTGCCAGGGGTTTAAACATTAATGGCTGTGTGTTGCGTTATTTTGACGGGACAGCACATTTGCACTGTTATACAAGCTGTATACCCTCTACTTTACATTGTAGCCAAGTGTCATTTCTTCAGTGTTGTCACATGAAAAGATATTCTTAAATATTTACAAAATGTGAGGGGGTGTACTCACTTCTGTGAGATACTGTATTTTAGGAAATATTAAAAAGGAAATATTTAGGATATATTAAAAAGGCAGAATATTATATTTTCCTAAAGAAGAAACGTGTTTCTAAAGACAAAAACTCAGAGCTACAGCTCCCTGCTCCCAGCACATATTTTTGTAAGGACTGGGCCAGCCTATTTACAAAACAAAAGATCTTTAGCTCCAGGATGATTGGATTATCCTTCAGGGCAAAGCCATTTAGCTACAATAGGAATTACCCAACAAAGCCCCTTCATTGCATCAGCCCCAGCTTCAACCAAGGTTGACAGAAAACCTTACAAAATCAGCTATGAACCCTGCATAGCCTCATGGGAGTCTGACAGCACACAATAGACTACATGCCCTTTCCATAGGAACAGGAAGCTCAAGGGCAAAGCCAAAGAGAGGGTATAAATACCTCTTTTTCAACTCCATATAATCAGCTGCACCAGGACTATGTGCTTGGTAGTCCTGTTCACCATTAAACCATCTTTTCAATCAGCCTCCATGTTCCCAGTGTCTTTCACTTGGAACTGAACCAGATGGATATTTCTCCCAAGAAGTGGCAAACAGAATTAACATTAAATAAACACGATTAGAAGCAGTGAAAAAAAATACAAAGCAGGAAGGAAACATCATAACCCAAATTACTAATGCAACTCAGAAGCAGGCCTCTGTATACCCTAGGGCGCTTGGGGAATAAATAACTTATGCAATTTACATGTGCTGCTGCATTCTGCACCTTTTTCAAATGCTCTTCAAGAGCAGCCCTACGTGAAACATACTGCAGAAATCAAGACAGGCAGGCTCTTTTGCCCTAGGACTTAACTTTCTACAAGCATTAACCTTGAATCAATATGTTCCTCTTGCTCTTAATGGGAGAATGAGTCCAGATATTAATGAAATTAGATTATTAAATGTTCAGAAAAATCCCAAGCAAAGTAATATACAATATCTTATTGTGCAATAAAAAAAAATCACAAAACTATTAGAATATAATTTCCTATCATCCAAAGTGAAAAATGCATATTATTAAATCAACAGCTATCTACATAAAAGAAATTACATTTTAAGAATACAATTAGGATTTTGCTACATATTCCTTGAGGATGATATAATTTAACTTCAGGGCTATTTGCCATACTATTAATGTTGACAAGATTAGATTAAAAATAGATTTTTGAAAAGAGGTTTTTTAAACTAGATTTTCATTAATATTTTTAATGCTTGGATTTTCTATGAATATTTGGGAATTTACCACAATTTTTTTTCAAGAGCTGTGTTTCAGTGGGATTCTTCCTTTATTTAAACAATACTGTGAATTTCTTCCATTCCTTTTTCTTTTTTCTGTTCAACACCAAAATATAAGTACTTCATTAACTATCCTTTCTTTTAAAATGAACATTTTGCTCTCTTAAAATTATTTTTTTTCTCCAGAAACTACAAAAATTACATGAAATAGTAATAGTATGTATATATCTTTAATTGAAAAGTTCTTTTTGCTCCTGTGAATTTTCCAGACCTTAAAAACCCTTCAAAAGGAAGCTTTATAAAAGAGAAAGAAAGTTGAAATTTGGTCAATACTTTGGTCATCCAAAGTATTGGAATCAAACTATATTTTAAGAAATCATTAGTAAAATATAAAGTATGGCTATCATGTTCAAGCACAAATAACAACAATTGGATCTACAATCCCAACTAGGCAAAAATGTATGCTTTCACAGATATGACTGTTCTTTAGTCAACTATAAATTGTTAATTATATATGACATGTAAACCAAACTGAAATAGAACTCAGATTTATAGAAATACAAGCAACTGTATTTTGGCTAGATGATGACTATAAATACAATCTATTAAGATTTCACTTACTGATTACTGTCTACAATGGTTTAATTAAGTTCTTATTAAATAGTATCTAACCATATTAAGATCTGAACTGAAAAATTTGGGCAAAGACAAAAAATTCCTTCTCCCTTAGAGAGAAGGGAATGTGAAGTGGGGAGGAAAATGAAGGTTAATAGCTGGAAAAATTCCTGTCCGATACAAGTGATAAAATGCTATAATGGCAAGTTATGGTTAAGGGAAATAGTGTGAGAAAACTAATTGGTTTAAAACCTTCTGTCCCTGGTAATGGCACAGGGACAATAACAGTTCATATTATAACATATAAAATAGTGTATCTGAATGAGATTTTTAGATAGCATTTCCAATTGCATTCTGATATTCGAAATTAAAAAAGGCATTGCTGACAATTTACATCCATCTTTGGGGGATATTCCATGGAGAAAAAAAATGTGTGCTTATACTTTATTATCTCCAAGGACTACCAGAACAACTTAAACAGACGGAAGATAATTAAACCTTAAACATGGCTGGAGATGGCAGATATTGAACAGATTGCCTATCTTTGATGAAAATCAAAGTTTCAGTAAGAATAACAATACATCTGTTGTAAATAGGATAAACACAGAGACTATTTAACTCCAGATAAATATAATACCAATAGTTAAAATGCTCAATACTTAATTTTTTTAAACTACATCCAATATTCACCAAATGAATCTACCTCAGCAGTTATTGACACTACTCTTTAAGAATATTTTTTAGAAGAACTGCATTGACCCTATCTGTTCCTCGTATTATCTTTCCTCATCTATTTGCGAAGCCCCCGCCAAATCAAGTTCCTTATAGATTTATATCACATGCCCATACTCTGTGAATTGTTACCTCTAGCTCTTAATCTCAAGGTAGCAACCAGTCATCATTTTATACAAGATTTATTAGTTCCTACTTTTTGTTGTCCATACTATTATTAATCATTTCCAAATCCATTAATTTAGCAGCACTTATTCTGTCCACTCTTTCTCAATATCCAGCTTTCAGAACTGGAAATTACCAACAGAAACCATTACCTTAACCATTTTGATCTTTACTGGCAGAGAAATCTCTGCATCTTTATGATCTTGATAGCCACAGCCTTATTTTCTCAAACTATTCTCTGTGTTTCGAGTACTTTTTTCATTTGTAGGTAGCCAGAAATACAGTTTGCATCTTCATATCTCCACAACACTTAGTTCATTTATCATCTTAGGCACTATTACCTGACTTTATATTATTTAATATCAATTTAAAATTTTCACTTTCTATTTTTTATTTCCACAATGAATTCTTCCAAATGTATCATTTCTGTATCTTAATTTTTTAAAAATATTTTAGACAGCCATCTCTTTATCTCCCTTTCTGTTTTTGTGCCACTGTATTTTTCTGGATCAAGTACTTCTAGGCGCTTCTTGTTCATTCAATCGTTCCTTTCTTGTTTAACATTGGAAATCTTTTTTCAGTTACCATCCATCCTTCTTGTTGCCCAAGACTTTCGCTGACTTTGAGTATCATGATAGTTTTTCTAAAAGCTACTAAGATAGCTTTTCTTAATGACATTTCAAGAGACAAGAAAAAATATCAAATTCAGTTTTCTCTTTTACCTCTTCCCATAGCTTATTTACATACATTAATCCTACAATTGTTATATTCATATTTATTCTAAATTTCTTAACAAATCTTCCAACTCAAATTCTGCTAGTGTGTGTGTGTGTGTGTGTATTCTTTAATTTATTAAAATTATTATTATATTATACACCAATAATATATCAACTTAGTACACCAAATTCACTTATTTATATTTTCAATTTCTAAGGCAGCTGACTTACTAACAATCTAGAACACTTAACTTAAAAACAGAAAATATAGTACAATAAAAGAAAGAAACAGTTACACCAGTGAAAAACTCCAAAAATTAACTGGTTCCATCTCAAACTGCAGTTTCAGGCCAGTAGCTGTTAGAAGAACCAGATCTTTAATGCTCTCTTAAAGGTTAGCAAGCTGACATCTACTTGCATTGCTACATTCTGGATTATCTCAGAATGTAATTTTAATCGTCCAAGAGATTGTTAGGTTGGAAAAAAGGGCAACAGCTTAACTTCTTTGCTAGGTCCAGTCATTAGGTTACCAACTCAAGTATTTGCTGAGGATCAAGAGATTGCTTGGATTACTTTCTCTTACATGCTATATAGATATATTTGAATATTGGAGGTAACTCCAAGTCCCCAAAGCTTAAAGGAAAAAAAGGAACAATAATGTATTCAGTTTCCCATTTCCAATTTCTTTAAAACATTGTTTTAAAAAATTACATTTTTGAAGAAAACTAAGTGGCAAGAATTTCCTCTTGCAGCTTTCAGTAAGATATATAAAATCTAATCCTCATAAAAATGATTTGCACTCCAAAACCAGACAAAATACAAAAGTAGGCTGGTTGCACAAAGTACTAACCTAAAGCTCAGCAAAAATATTCCCTCACTATGTTTACTATGCTCTATATTAATCAACACTTTTGTCTCAGCATTGCCATCTCATAACCTGCAGGAATGGAATCAAAATAACTATTGTAGTTAACTACAACTCTAAATTAATTATCACATTTGCTGTTTATTTGAAAGATAAATAGGGCTGCCAACAGATCTTCGTAAATCAAAAAGTGTTTCAAAGAACTAGAATCACCTGGAAAAAATAGTAAAGATCCCTCTCCCCCTCCTCATCTCTCAAAATGATTGTCATGTTTTATAATACTAAAAAGTCTTCAAGATGTAATTATACTTAAAGAAGAAAGTATTTTGGAAAGAATTTATTCTCTATAAAAATAATTAAATCTACTATGTTAACAGTTATGCTTGCATTTATAAATTGAATTTTCAATCGGACATACAGTACACTAAATCCAGCTTCTCATTCAGTCAATACTACAAAATAATTTCAAAAGTCAATATCTGACAATAGGAACCTAATCTTCTAGTGAACCAAATAAATTCCATGCTTGGAATATTTTAGTTATGAACAAACTAACCATATTTGAATGACAAATTCAATCAATGTTGAGTCTATTTAGCCAAAAGATAAGTTCAATTACACAAATCTAGTGTGATAATAAAAAACAAAATTAAGTGATGGAGATTTTCAGAGGATTAGTAATGACTTTGCAGATATATTCAGATTTTCAACAACATTACAAATTGACTCTTACTATAATAAAGTAATAATAGTGGTTATAATAATTATCTAAGATCGCAATGTTATACAGTATAGACCACCATTCTAAGAATGAGGGTTTTTTTTATGTTGCCTAAATATGTTACTATTTCTGAAACATGATTTTAATATGATAACTGAATCAGGACATTTTTCAAAAATGCCGATCCTTGTATCAATTTTGCATTTTTATGCAATTTTTCCAGACAGTATCTTCTTGCGGAGAATACTTTTACTCCTTAGATAAAATTGTAAAATGTTGACAAAACTATTGAATGAAACATTTTGATTTAACAGTTGTGACATATATTTATACTACTTATAAGTATTTAGTACATTATAGGATATGTAATAAAGATTCTTTACTCTGCCCCTTTGCAATCTACAGGGCCACATAATATTTATGATCACACAAACATCAAATTGAATATGTGTAAACTTAAGGAAACAATGATTTTAATGTTTCTGGAAAGAGACCTTATTGAAAAAAGGTTCTACTGAAGTGAAAATTGTTGTAGCAACAGGAGGAGAAATAGAGGGGAGAAGTGGCAAGGAGGAAGAAAAGGAAAATAGGAACAAAGAAAATAACATTCTAAAAATGGGCTAAAGGACTTAAAGAAAGTATGACAACAGCTGCAGGACTGAGCATAGCATGGAGAAAGACAGCAATAGACAGAAGTAGCAACAAAGCTAACTATCTCCACTTTTGTCTTTTTTCACTGGCAAAATCATGCAACCTGGAAACAAAGTTAGTTAAGGTCCAAGGCACCAGCAAGTATCAATAAGGCCAGGTATTGACATCTTCAAAGAGCCCAGGTGTTGGTAACAATAAAAATATAAGCAATAAATATATAATAAACTCAAGATAGAAAATCCAACTAAGATAGGAATATAGAGCAAAAGACAAAAAAGAACATAGGGCTTAGAAATTAAAACAAAATAAAAAAAAAAGAATTTATAGAGAAATACTAGAAAGTGTTGGACTTATAGAAATAATAGAAAAGAGCTTCCGGTGGCAAGGCAAGGACGGTTAGAGGGGCAGAAATCCGCTCGTGATTCTAGCCTCCCTTTTCTTGAGTTTGGTGCGATCTTTCGGGGTGCTCGAGTCTTGGAGAGACCCGTGCCGGTGTGGGGGAACCTCGGGCTGCAGTGTGGGGAAAGCAACCCCCCTGTAACGAAGAGGAAGCCCTCCAGAGCCCAACGATCAAGAACAGCCTCCTAACAATGGAGGCTCCGAAGTCCGGACTGCCACCGATGGGAAGAAAAAAGTGAGTGAAAGTTTGCAAGCTCGGGGGGAAAGAGAGTCGTGGCAGAGAAGATATTTGACTGACAATAGACTGATTTCAGGCTGTTAAATACTGTGTGAATGCCAGCTGTGAGCTCCAAGACGAAGCGGCTACAAAAGAATTGGTTTAGTGAATGTGAAAGAGCTTGGCAGGCAGAAGAGAGTCGGAAATAAAAAAGAAGTAAAGAGAATTTTGGAAGTCTGAAGACTCTATTATCACTAACATTTGGATTGAAGCTATTAAATTGGATCCAGAAGCAGAACGAAGCCGATCGGGGGGAAAGACAGAGCAACTCCATAGGCAGTACCCAGAACGCTGAAACGAGTGGGAATATTGCTTACTGGCAGCTGTTACTCAGCAAATCTTCATTTGCCATTTCCGGTGTGCTAGAAGTGGAAGCTTCCAAAGTGAAAAGCGGAAACAAAAACTCTTGTCTTTGGAATTTTCTTTTTTCTTTTCCTCAACCCTTTTCTGTGTGTACATACTTACTAAAATAGCCTCTCTTCTTTCTTACTTGTTGATGGTATGCTATGTTGAAATATGCTTGCTTTTTTTTTTTTCCCCTCTGATTTCCTCTTGATAAATATGTACATTTAGTAATGAAATATTAGAGTGTTAAAATATTGGATTAATTTAGTTAAGTTATTATTAATAGAGATTGTTATAATTTGAATGGGAATATAGGGGAGACAGTAAGAATATTAAGCATTAGTTACTTAATAAGCTTAGAGCTCTCTAGACCAATATTATATTTCTTTGTGTGGGTTTATCTGTGAATGTAATATATTTTATAGTTAAGGTTACTTTATATTGAAGTTAAACTAGAGAAAAAATATATACACTTTACTAATTAGTCAAGAATATAGCTACTTAATAGGTTGATAGATCTTGGTCAATTTTAGTTACAGAACTAAGAATACTGAATGCCAATTTGGAATAATATATTCAATATTGTACAACAACAAAAACAAATTTTAAAGGAAATGACTACTACAACTACCACTGCTTTGAAATCTGGTAGGAAGGTTAATCCCACAATAATGTCTACTTTGACAACAACTTCACCCATGGCACAAAAAACAATAGAGGAAACACTACCAACAGAGAAGTCAACTAGCATCTCGAATGTGAATATCCAAGCAATGTTCCTAACTTTACAGGACTCATTGACAAGATTGCAAGAAACAATGATTAAAAACCACAGTGAAACAAGGGCAGATATCAATGAATTGAAGGAAGAAATGGGAAACTAAAGACAGAAATGAAAGCGGACATTTCTAAAGTAGAGGATAAAGTGGGGGTGTTGCAGCAGGCCTTGGAGAAAAACGAAGTTATAATAAAGAAGTAGAAAAGAACCGAGCGAACAGAAAGGGAATTAGAAAGGGTGGATGAAGATCTCAAAAGCATGAGCAAAGAAATGGAGGACTCCCTTGTCCTCCTAGAAATGGACAAGGCAGCAACTTACCTAAGATTCCAAAATGTGACAGAATCAAAAGAAGAAGACTTGGAATACTTGATGGCAGAAATACTGGCGGTTTATTGAAGATGGATAAAGATGAAATTCAAAAAGAGTTTGATGAAGTCTACGGGTCAATACAAATTATGCAAGGCATACAATTGTTCTAGGGAAGTGCATATACGATTCACTAGAAGATGTGTTCGAGACATGATATATAGAACCTCAAGAGATAAAACTATAACCTACAAAGAGAAAGAAATTGTGATTCTTAAACAGATACCGAGGAGAATAAGGGAACAAAGGCGTGACTATAAATTCCTGGCAGCATATTTAAATAAAAAAGAATCACATTTAAATGGCTTATTCAGAAGGAATGTTAGTGTCGTGGAAAGAGAGGAAAATCAAAATAGATACTATGGAAAAAGCCCAGGATTTTTACGAACGGATGGTGGGCCCACAGGAGCAAAGTAGTAGGGAGAAATTGGACACAAAGTTTCAAGAAGAATACAGTGGACATAAAAATAGAACTGGAGCGGTAGGAAACCAAGAAAATACCTATCCACAACAAAAGACAGAAGGAACTACATCAATACAAGCGCAAGAAGAGAGAGGAATTGTTACACGACAAAGAGCAAAACAAAACTAAATAGATGGGAGAAGAAAAAAAATTACTATCAATAAACATAAATGGTTTAAATTCAACAATTAAGAGAAAAAGGATATTATCTAAATTAATTAAACATAATGCAGATATAACGTGCCTGCAAGAAACCCATATAAAGAAGAAGGATGAAAAATATTTAGAATGCCGAAATTAGGAAAATTATTTACCACACCAGCAGATGAGGAGAAAAAGAAGGAATCGCAGTATATGTGAAAGAGGATTTGAAATCTGAGCTAATATGGTCGGACTTAGAAGGAAGGACTCTGGGTTTGCAGATCTGGATTAATGATATTCCAATTCTTTTAGTAGTAATATATGCCCCAAATGGAGACCAAAAAGAGTTTTTAAACACCTATATGGAAAATTGGTTGAATTGCAAAAAGAAATATTTGTATGGTAGGGGACTTCAACTCCATTGCTGATTTCCAAAGGATCACAGTAATGCCGGGAAGAATAAAAAGGGGAAGAGAGAGCCCCAAGATTTGTAGGGAAATGATGAAAGAGCTAAATCTGACAGATATATGGAGAAGATTACATCCTGAAAAAGACAATTTACATTTTATTCAAATCCCCACCAAACATGGACACGGATTGATATGGCATGGATGAGTGGAGAGATAGCAAATGAGACAAAAGAAGTGGAAATTTTGCCTAATGAATGGGCAGATCATAATCCAATACAGGTAATATGGAAGGGCAGGGCAAAACCAAAGAAAAGATGGACCTTAAACACTCAATTAATAAGAGAGAAAGAATATATTAATAAATTAAAGGAGGAATTGATTTTTTTATTAAAGAAAATGATAACGGAGAAACCACGAAACAAAACGTTTGGGATACGATGAAGGCGGTTATAAGAGGCACAACAATCTCTTATAATGCTAAGAGAAACAAGGAAAAATATTCCCAACAAAACAAATTACAACAGAGAATTAAGGAGCTAGAAACCCTTCTACAAAATAACCCAAAAGAATCCAAACTGCAAAATCAGATAAGTATAGTCAAACACAAACTGAATTTAATTGATCAAGAGAAAATGACTATGAATTTGAACTTAACTAGACAAATCTATTTTGAACATGCCAACAAGCCAGGAAGATGGCTATCTTATAAATTGAAAAAAAGAAAGAGAAGAGACTGATATACCAGTTAATAGATAGCAAAGGAGATACATACCAGGAAATAGAACAGAAAAAAGAAATCATTCATAAATACTTTGAAGATTTATACAAAGAGAGGATGTCAGTGAAGATAGAATAAGGAATTATCTAGATGAAGTAAAGGATAAGGCAATTGGGGAAGAAATGGCTGAACTATTAAATAAAGACATTACTGAATCGGAATTGAAATCAGCAATAGAGAGCCAGAAAAATAATAAAACCCCGGGCCCAGACGGGATCCCAGGGGAGCTGTACAAGGCAATAGCAGATCAAATCGGACCACTTATGGTGGAAGTTTTTAATGACGTTTTACTAGCAGCTAGGATGCCGGACTCATGGAGGGGCACTGATCTCGCTGATCCCGAAGGAGGATACAGATCCCAGATATATAAACAATTACAGGCCGATTTCACTCTTAAATACTGATTATAAAATATTCACTTCTATTATAGCAAACAGATTAAAAAGATTGCTAAACTTGTATATACATGAAGATCAAAATGGATTCCTTCCAACTAGGCAAATAAAGAATAATCTAAGAATAGTATTAGATGTACTAGAATTTTATGAAGCCCACCCAGAGAAACAAGTAGCACTCATGTTTCTAGATGCAGAAAAAGCTTTCGATAATTTGAATTGGCAATTTTTAATTCAAAAATTTATAATTTGAATCTGGGTACCAAATTTGAAAATATTATAACAACTATATATGACACACAACAAGCTAATATAATAGTGAATGGGGAATGCACCCGCCCAATAAAGATAGAAAAAGGAGTGAGACAGGGTTGCCCACTCTCTCCCTGCTCTTCATATTAGCATTAGAGACATTATTAACACGAATTAGGCGGAATTCAGATATAAAGGGATTAACAGTTAAGAAAGAGGAATATAAATTGCAAGCGTTTGCGGACGACATGATTTTCTTCCTTGAAGAACCAAAAGACAGGGGACCAAAATTGATGAGTGAATTAGAGAAATTTGGAGCAGTAGCGGGACTTAAAATAAACAAAAAAAACCAAATTAATGACCAAAAACCTAACAGAAAAACAGAAAATAGAACTAGAAGAAATAATGCAGATACAAGTGACAAAGAAAGTGAAATATTTAGGAATTTGGCTAACCCCACACTGTAAGACACTTAAAGAAAACAATTATGATAAACTGATACATCAGGT
Organism: Pseudonaja textilis; assembly: GCF_049901715.1. NCBI lineage: Eukaryota > Metazoa > Chordata > Lepidosauria > Squamata > Elapidae > Pseudonaja > Pseudonaja textilis. The sequence continues at coordinate 58,473,869 of NC_141990.1, read as the reverse complement.
AAAGAAAGATTTAGAATCGTGGGGAAACTTCAAATTTCACTACTAGGCCGAATTGCTACTATTAAAATGAACATTCTCCCTAAATTTTTGTATTTATTCCAAACGATCCCAATTAAATTACATAAAAAGTTTTTGAAGAACTCAATAGAACAACCCTGAAATTTATTTGGCAAGGAAAAAACCAGAATAAATGTAAAAGCAATGCAGGATATGAAGAGCAGGGGAGGGTTAGCATTTCCAAACTGGGAGTTATACCATATGGCCACCTCATTAGTTTGGTTGAAGGATTGGGTGAGTTTAACCAATAAAGAATACTATTTCTAGAAGGCCATGATTTACAAAGGGGGTGGCACGCCTTTCTATGGGACGTAGGGAAAACCAGTCAAAAATATTTCCATAGACATTTAATTAGAGACGCACTATTAACAATTTGGAGGAAAATAAGGAAAAAACATTATACAAAAGTACCAGTATGGATTTCAACAATGGAGGCAATGATTCACCCAAACAATTTGGAGCTTACCAAAATGATTAAATACAAAGACTTATTAGACCCACAAGGAAATTTGAAACCGAGGCTGGATCTTCAAGAGCAAGGACATAAAATTGATCAATGGGTTTATCTTCAGATTCAAAGCAGATATAAACAAGACAAAAAAGAATTCGGAATTAATAACAAACTGCAACAGTTAGATAAAATTTTATTAGGATCAAATAAAAAAAACATAACAAAATTTTATAACTACTTATTAGAAACAGAACTAGAAGAAGAAATCGTAAAAGGAAATATGATTGCTTGGAGTAAGAATGTAGGGCGCAGCATCACATTAGCGGAATGGGAGAAAGTTTGGGGCAGAAACAATAAGATTACCAAATCGGCAGCATACAAGGAAAATCTTTATAAAATGTTCTATAGATGGCATCTCCCCCTTCGAGGTTAGCGAAGATGCACCCCAACATGAGTCCGCATTGCTGGAAGTGTAGGAAAAAAGAAGGAACCTTTTTCCATATGTGGTGGTCCTGTGCAGAAACCCAAAAGTATTGGAAGAAAATCAAAACTTGGTTGGAAGAAATCACCAAAGAGCAGATCGAATACAAACCAGAGTCCTTCCTACTAGGGATTTTTGATAAGCAAATTTCCAAAAAAACCAAATACATAACAATACACATTTTAACAGCGGCCAGATTAGCCTTCGCTCAACATTGGAAACAACACCAAATTCCATCAGAAGAAATGATTATTGAAAAAATCTCAAAATGCGCAGAAATGGATAAATTGACTTTGGCGCTAAAAAACAAAGACACTTCACTATACTATGACAGCTGGAATTGTTGGTATAATTGGATTGACCAAAGATAAATAATATATTATAAGGCATAAAAGAAAAGTATCAATACATAACAGCGAGGTAGTGATATAAGTTAAAAACAGGTGTGGTTATATAACACAAGTTAAGGTGATGAAAACAAAAGAAGATCTTGCAAACTGTTAAAATAAGAATACTTTTAATCCTGTAACCTCTTTCTTTCTTTCTTTTCTTAAAATTCTTTCCCTCTCTTCCTCTTCTCTTTTCTTTCTTTTCTTTCTTTCTTTCTTTTGCTTATTTGTGTATGTATTGTGACTGGTTTTAATTGTAAAAATTAATAAACTATATTTAAAAAAAAAAAGAAATAATAGAAAATATAAATTACAGAAAATAAGCTAAAATAAAAATAAAAATGATAAGAAAAAGGGATAACTGTTATGTATTAGATGGCAATCTTTCCATTCCTTTCCTGATTTCACAAATTCCAATACACTTTGCCACTTTAAAATGAGCAACTAACGTCTGTTTGCAATTCCCTCTGGAGAATTACATAAATCAGATGTTGCAACCATTTCCAATATAGGTAAGAAAAATATTTGACTAGTTTGAAGCAGATCACCGAGGCAGGAGGAAAGTGATCTCTGTAGGGAGCAGAGAGTCAAGCAACATGCTGAAGTGTGAACAGGAATAGGAAGAAATTGATTTGACTAAAATTTAAAAACCACTTGAGAGTCTCGAAGATTTAGAAAAGACGATAGGAATCTTTATGACAGAAATCCATTAGTTTCTGAGGTACATGTAATATCAATCAATCATTATTATGATTCAAAGCCAGTAAGATAAGTGAAGAGGCTAGTCAAGAACCCTCCAACACTGTTTACTTGGTGTCCTTTTATTCTAATGTGTATCCATCAGTTAAATGCATTAATGTTTATGAGATTTTTGTTTCTGAACTTATTTTTTCTATGTTCTGTAGTCTGCTAAATGAATTGATTTTTTTAAGTAATTTAAAGTAACTTCTTTTATTTAAGATTTTAAAAAATGAATAAGCCAGTAAAACATTGCATGGTTGATATTCTATATTATTTTAACAGTGCTATAGAATCATTTTTTCCAACAGTGATGGTTTTTGCTTCAGGCTACTTACATCTTAGCTTATTTTTAGTCAACATTATTTTCAGAAAAGTCAACCTAATATCAACCTAAGGGGCAGAGGAGATTACTAAAAGACAAGAGATGAGATGATGTAAGATAATTCAGATGATGGTGGTGGTTCACAAGTTTAGGCTAGTCAGGCATGCAGGTTGTAAGATTACCCATCTGCCTTACATGCCAGTTTTAAAAGGGACCCTTAGTAAAGACATAATCTAGAAGGCAGATAACAGATAATCAGAGTTGGAAGGGACCTTGTAGATCATCTAGTCCAATCCCACGCTCAAGCGGGAGACCTTACACCATTTCTGAGAAATGGCAGCCCAATCTCTTTTTGAAAGTCTGAAGTGATGACGCTCCCACAACTTCCAAGGGCAAGCTGTTCCGTTGGTTGATTGTTCTCACTGTCAGAAAGTTTCTCCTTATTTCTACAGGAAAAGCGTATCAGAATTAAAGGTATAAACCTATTTAAAAGACACAGAGACAATGGTTAAAATTTAACTTAAGGAGAGGATTCTGCAAAGGTGCACGGGATAGAATTGTTATGTTAGAAATAGAAAAGGGTTAGAAAATATGTTTATATGATTAAAGTGATCGAAAAAAAATGTATTATGTGTAATGGAATATTTGTTTGTAAAGAGAATAAGGCTCTTAATGATTAAAAAAGAAAGTTAAAAAAAACCTGAAAGGTAATGTTTGTTAAAAGAAATAGAAATGTAAAAGATTGTTATTAATATTAATGGCAGAGCTGTACATAAATAGAATAATTATTCCATTTACTATTGTTATATAGATAGATAGATAGATAGATAGATAGATAGATAGATAGATAGATAGAGATATAGATATAGATACTTGTTTTCTTAAGTTTTCACGGGTACTTACATGTATGGCATTCAGCTTTGTTCGGGTATTTTCCCATGTCATTGTAGTTGTGCTTTTAAACACAACTTTTGAACACTATACAGAAGCCTGATGATGGCAGATGAGATTCTGCCGAAACGTTGCTACAACTTTAAAAGCACAACTACAAAGACGTGGGAAAATACCCGAACAAAGCTGAATGCCATACAGATATATATACATATATACTTTTTTTTTCTTTTAAGAATTTAGTGTGTATTTTTAAGGGAACGTACCAAGCAGAATTCTATTGAAAATAGGTATGTGTTATAAAATAGAGGTTAAAAAATGAATGTTATAACTGTAAAGGTGTAACTTAAATTTTTAAACAAGATTTGAAAAAAGATACAAAAGTGTTACACTCCAGACTAGTAATTACAGGGCAAAATTTGTTTTATGAGAAAAGATAATATGCAATTGTAAACAGGACAGATGAAAGTATAAAAACATTGATTAGAAAGATTTTTAAAATTAGAAAAAGATATGTAATTGAATTAAGAAAGGAATGAGATCATTTAAAATAAGGCTAATTTTTTGCTAAAAATTGCAAAAATAGTTATAAGATACAGATTAGAATGTATAAGATAAATATGTATTGAGTTTATGTCTGTATGGAGAAGTGATAACCCGGGGTCACGCTGTTCTAAAAAAAAGATATTTTATTTGTATGTATACGTTTTGTGAAAACTTAAATAAAACTTTTATTTTAAAAAAAGAAAGTTTCTCCTTATTTCCAGGTTAAATCTCTCCCTGTTCAGTTTCCATCCATTATTCTTTGTCTGGCCTACAGCGCTTTAGAAAATAGCTTGACCCCCTCCTCTCTGTGGCAGCCCCTCAAATATTGTAAGACTGCTGTCATGTCTGCCCTGGTCCTCCTCTTCACTAGACTAGCCATGCCCAGTTCCTGTAACCGTTCTTCATGGTGGCAGTGAAATAATAAACAGCTGTGCTCAAATAGGAAAACAGTGGCAATTAGTGGTCAGGGCCTTAAAACCAGTGAGAACAGCAAGATCTTCCCATCTCATACCCAGCACCAGCAACCACCAATTCAACAACCTATTCCTGCTCCAGTACATTATTTAGGGATAGGAATTAAAACTCTTCTTTTTTGTGTACATTAAAATTTCTTACCATTACCTCCTTCCATCCATCCCACAAAAAAGTTATATAATAAAAAAGCCCTCAGAATAGATTCCTTTTATGGCCCTAGTGAAATAAATAAAACAGTAGAACTTGTTTTTAAGTTCCTATTATTTTCCCAATGGTGGAACACTTATATTCTTTAGGGTGCACAATGTTCAGGCTATTTTGACAGGTTTCCCCAGTGGAGCAGTTCAGTCCCAAGCTGAAAGCAAAATACTTTTCTGTTTTCTGCAAATCTCTACTAAAACAACAGACATCAAAAAAAGTTTTGCCATATGATCAGTTGCCTGTTTGGGAAAAGTCTAATTTTCTTGAAGAATAAATTAGTGGGGTGACTTGGGAAAAGAAAAATATAATTTTCCCATGAGTGGTCACAGGAATTTCAGAACTGAATTTCCTTTATACTAGCTCTGTTGTATTAACTCTAAAAAGCAGGCACGCTGGAGTTGAATATCAATATTATAAACATAAAAGATTTGGTAACAAATAGAAATTGAAGTACAGTGATTGGGAGGATATATAAGAATATGCAGGAATTTTTTACTTTACATACATTTTGCATTATGAAATAGAATGTTAAAGTAAATGAGTGGGAAAAACTTGTCTGTACACTCTATCGAGGCAAGCATTCATTTTATCTTGCTGTTCATTTTGTTTTTGTTTAAATATATCACGGATCAATAGGTCCAAAGAAATAAAAGGGCCAAATTTCTTTTCAATCTTCTTTTCTACAGAGGTATTTTACAATTGCTATTACCAGCAATAGAGAGCTGCTGACATGACTAAGACAATTAGAATCAAACAACATTCACAATCTGGTAATTACTGTCTTTACAAAGTTGTTTAGGCAAGAGAAATGCTCTTCAATTTACATCATGTTCAGACCAAGTCTCAAGGATATTAAAAGGCAATTCTTCATTGTCTCTGTAAAAAAGGAAATGGTGTCATTCAGCACCATCTAAGCTGCTATTTATTGCCAGATGAAGGGCACATTTCTTATAACTCACACAGCTGAATCAACACATACATGAAAGGATGATATGTGAAAGAACAAAATCATTATTAAAAATATTAATTAGAAAAACACCCATTTAAATGAAATGTCCTTCTCAGTAAAGCCACAGTCTTTATTGTATTGCAATGGACATCACTGCCTTGTAAATGTTAGAAGCTCACAAAGTGAACATTGAAGCTGACCTTTATATCTAGTAGGGACTTAAAAAAAATTACCCTGGGCTATTTTCCTGAGTAATTCCTGAACCTTTCATGTCGTGCTTTATTCCACTTTCACTATCAAATCATTCATAATGCTCAGCTACAAGCCTGTGTGTTACTGTTGAAATTATTAATTGAAAATTAAAATGGTTTATATATTCATGGAAACAGGTCTTTTTTTAGAAAGGTTATATATGTATAGGAAAAATGATGGCAATCTGGAGTTAAATCAACACAGATCTAAAAACAGAATTAGGAGGAAAGGCATAAGAATGATGCATGGGTCAGCAGCTGCCTCTGCTGGCGAAAGAGGGCAATGGAAGTAAACTGAGGCCAGTTGGGGGGTGGGAGTTGTGACAGAGTGAACGGCAGCCCAAAAGAGAAAGATGGGGAAGATGGGTGGAGTTAAGTAGAGGTGAGCATTGCAGGGCAGGAAAAATGTGAAGTACTTGCCTGGCGCAAAGCTCTCTTAACAATCACAACTGGGACTACCGGAACCGCAGTCACTAAGCAAAGCAGTCACATGATGTTTCCTAGCTTAGCGATAAGAAATTCCACCCCCAACTGGGGTTATTAAGTGAGGGCTACTGTACCAGTATGGCTTTACTTCAAGGAAATATGCCACTAAATACTTACGTTCCCATTCTTCAGACATTTAGAGATAAATCCAACATTTATTTTAGTGACTTATTTTCATTGAGTTCAATGGGAAGTATTATAACCTCAGTTTTACATACTACTGTCTATTACAGAATTAGGAGGAAAGGCATAAAAATGATGCATGGATCAGCAGCTGCCTCTGCTGGCGAAAAAGGACAATGAAAGTAAACTGAGGCCAGCAGAGGGGGAGGAGTATATAAAAATTTAAATAAAAAATTAAATGTATCTGAATGGTGACATCTATAATTTCTTTCAGATAACCTAAACCATGTAGATTAAATAACTTGTAACATGGGCAAAATCAGTAATCTATTAACTAAATTAGCAACAGCAGATTATATTTTTTTCTGTGCAAAATTAATATAAAAGTTGGCATCTTTTAGTTCTTTAGTAATATGAATATTGTACTGGAAGTTGCACCAGAGAGACAGATCCCAGCCATGGACGCTTCCTGAGATACTCCCTCAGCCCAATCTATCTTTACAAGCTCTTGTTGGAGAAATGAGAGGAGGAGAGCTATGTCTACCACCTTGAACCTCTGACTGAAAAATGGGATAACAATATAACAAAGATACATTTCTGAAGGACCATTATTTACTTTGAATAATGCTTTTGTACAGAAATGCCAGGTACTTGATATTTGATCAGTATTTTAAAATCATAAAAAGCATAGCTGTAAAACTGTAACTCTATACTTTTTAAATAATTGTATCATAATATCCTGCAATACCAAAAAGGAAACTTAACAGAGTACACAAACTATTGTAAAATACCCCTAATTTTGGAAGCTAATAAAAATAATGCTTAGAATGATCTAGCAAAGATCAGAGCCCTACATGGAAGAGATGGGGCATTGGTCCTACCTGAACGCTTCTTCTTGGGGAACTGGAGAATCCAGGATGGGTAGTCTCTAGTTTCCTAGCTCTGCAGACCAAGCTAAAAAACTGAGGACACACCCCCTGGTAACGGTCCCCAGTTCTGAACGACGTTGAAGCGAATTCAGCTGCTCCTTGTCTTCAAACAGATAGTTCATTGATACTGCGAAAAAAAGGGACATTTCCTCCCTATTCCGACCAGACAGAATACAGGGTGGGACTGGATTCTCCCTTCGGCTCCCTGAGAAGAAGCGTTCAGGTAGGACCAACGCCCCTTCTCCACTGAGCTGAAGGGAGAATCCAGGATGGGACATACCAAAGCTGGCTGATGGCTGTCCTACAGGTGGGAGCTGGATTGGTCGGAGGTCCACATGCATACCCTGCAGGACTCGTCTTCCAAAGAACGCCTCCGCTGAGGCAAAGGAGTCCATTTTGTAATGTCTTATGAATGGGGTCACCGATGACCAGGTTGCAGCTCTACAAATGTCCAGAATCGATGCCTGCATTGCCCAGGCTACGGTGGTCACTGCACTTCTAGTTGAATGCTCTGTGATCCTCCTGGGCACAGGAAGGCTCTGTAACTCATCGGCCTTTGCAATGCAGGCTCTGAGCCAGCAATCTACTGTGGAAGGTGTCACCCTGTGACCTAAAGTTGATGGCTGAAAGGAAACAAACAAGGCTTCCATCCTCCTAAAAGAAGTTCTTTTAATGTAAATACAGAGGGCCCTCCTAATGTCCAAGGTGTGACATTTTTTCTCTAGTGCATGGGTAGGCTCAGGACAGAAATTAGGCAAAATCAACTCCTGTGAACGATGGAATAAGGAGTTCACTTTGGGCAGGAAGGTGGGGTCCAACCGCAGAACCACCCTGTCTGCATGGAATACGCACAGATCCTTCCTGATGGATAAAAGCAGCCAACTTCAAAATACGCCTGGCCAAGGTAATGGCCACCAAGAATGACACCTTGCACGTGAGAAGGCGATGGCAGACTTCATGTAAGGGTTCAAATGGGGGAGAAGTCAGTGCCTGCAGGACCTTAGGCAAATCCCAGGTGGGGTAGCGGTGGACCACCGGTGCCCTCAGATTCGTGGCTCCCCTAAGGAAGGCTTTTACCCTAGGGTGTTGGGCCAGAGTAGTAGAGTCCTTGACCAAAATCACCGAGGCCAGGCAGCCACCTGTCTCTTCAAGGTATTGGGGATGAGACTTTTATCCAACTCATCCTGCAGGAACTCTAATACCTTTGCAACAGAAACCCCAGTGGGTTCCAATTGGTGACAAGAGCACCAACTGCTGAAAATCTTCCACGTTTCGTTATATATCCTGGTCGTGGAAGGTCTTCTGGCCGCCTGGATGGTCTGAATGACCTTTGTGGAAAACTTCTCCCGTTTCAGGATCCCCTGCTCAAGCGCCAGACAGTCAACCGAAACCAGGCTGGATCTGGGTGCTTGAGCGGGCCCTGGCTGAAGGAGATCTTGTGCAGGGGAATTCTCCAGGGTCTGGCGACTGACAGGCCCACCAGGTTGGCGAACCAAGGATGCCTGGGCCAGTAAGGGGCTACCAACAGAACTTCCACCCTTTCTATCAGTACTTTCCTGATTGCCCACGGAATCAAGGGAATGGGGGGAAGGCATACAATAGTCCCTGAGGCCACCTGCACTGGAGAGCGTTGACCCCTTCTGCTCTTTGGGCAGGGAATCAAGCAAAGAACCTCAGGAGGTGCGTGTTCTCTGGTGATGCAAAGAGATCCAGAATCGGGCGGCCGAAGCGTTCCATCATCTCCTGGAATAGACTGGGATGAAATTGCCATTCTGACTGGTCGACTGTGGCCCTGCTCAACCAGTCTGCCTGCACGTTGGATACTCCTGAGATATGTTCTGCTCGTAGGGACAACAGGTTTCTCTCTGTCTACCTGCACAATTGAGTTGTTTCCTGCATTAGAGATCTGGAGCGTGTGCCCCCCTGCCGGTTTATGTGGGCCTTGGTAGCCACATTGTCCGTGAGGAGAAGCACATGTCTCCCCACCACCTCTTGCCTTAGATCCTTGAGCGCTAAGCAGGCAGCCCTGAGCTCTAGCCAATTTATGTTGTGGGCGAGCTCCTCTCGTGACCACCTCCCCTGGGTGACCTGGGCTCCCAAGTGGGCCCCCCAAACATAGAGACTGGCATCGGTGGTGATGGTAATCCTCTGGGATTTCCTATACAAGCATCCCTGATCCATGGCTTGAGTTGAGACAGCAAGATGATAGGCACCTCTCTGGAAAACAGGATCAGTGACGTGACTTCCCTGATAATGTCTTGATACTCCTGTGAGAGAAAAACCTGTCCGGCCAAGGTGTCTATAATGGCCCCCAAATGCAAGGTCTGAGTTGATGGTACTAGATGGCATTTGTCCAGGTTTATCAAGAACCCATGCTCTCGAAGATTGTCGACATCAGATCCTCCTCCGCCTGGGGTCTGGAAGAGGATGCTATCAGGATGCATCCAAATAGCATTGGATCCTTATGGGTAAGGCTCTGAAATGTGCCGCTACTCTGCCAAGAGCTTGGTAAAAGTCCGAGGGGCTGATGACAGGCTGAACGGGAGAGCCTTGTATTGAAGATGGCGGCCGCGAAAGCAAAACCTCAGGAACTGATGGTGGTTGGGGTGTATGGGCACATAGAGGTGAGCCTCCGTCAAGTCTACTGAGGCCAAAAAATCTCCCTCCCGCAGTCCCTCTAGAATGGAGCGGAGGGATTGCATCTTGAACCTTCGGTAGATTAGATGTCTGTTGAGCCCTTTCAGGTTGAGGATTGCTTGCCACCACTCCCGAGGCCTTTGGAATCACAAACAACACTGAATAGAAACCCTGTCTCTCCTGGTCCACCTGAACCGGCTGGATGGACCGAATGTCCAGCAGATGGTGGATCGCTGATTCCATGAGATCCCTCTTTGAGAGGTCCCTGGAAGTGGGGCAGCACACAAAGGCTCTTGGGGGGGGGAGAGAAACTCTAGAGAGAGACCTGACCATAAGGTTGACAGGATCCAAATGTCCATTGTGGTCTGTTCCCACCTCTGCCAGAACAGTCCCAGACAGCCCCCTATGAGGGATGAGGCTCGGGCATCACTTGTTGTGCCTGAAGGGTCTGTTAGAACCCTTAAAGGACTTTCTGCCCTCTTGCCTCTGATGCCCTCTGGCAGCAAAGGCCTGTCTATCGGCCTGAGAGGAGGATCTCTGGAAAAAGGGCCTACTTTGATGGTGAAAGCCTGCCCCAGCTTCCCCCTGTTTAAAGGAGGGCTTCCTGTAGTAGGGATGAGACCTGTAATCAAAGCGCTTCCCTTGGGAGGGCAGGATCTTTCGCTTGTCACTGGTTTCCGTCAAAAAGGGGTCCAGGGCTTCCCCCAAAAGTCTCTCTCCCTTAAAGGGAGCCGACACCAGCTTCCATTTGGTTCTTACGTCCATCTGCCAATTTCTTAGCCAGAGAAGCCTGCGTGCTGTTATGGAAGAGACCATGGCTCTGGAAGAAAATTTGGTTGACGTGAGGGTGCCATCAGCAGTCAATTGAGCTGCAGCCATAATCTTATTCAGGTCCTGATGCACCCTGAGATCCTCAGGTGGGATTCTGTCCTGTAGCTGCCTCAGCCACCGCAAAGACGCCCGAGTAAAAAAAGATGCAGTTGTCGATGCTCTGATGGCCCAGGAGTCAGCTTGATGAGCTCTCTGAAGCGCCATCTCCTCCTTCCGGTCCTCTGTCTTTAGAACATCCTCCGCATCAGGTGGGATGACAGATGAGGAAGCTAGGGCTACCACTGGGCCATCTACCTTTGGCACTTCCATAATATCCAAAAGGTCTTTGTCCACATTAAATAAGGTAGACTCAGACCCACTGGAGCGAATGTACATCCCAGGGGATTCCCACTGCTTTTTGATCAGGTTCAGAAACATCTGGGGCACAGGTACAGTGTCCACCACAGATGCTTTCTCAGTGAACAGGAAATCCTCCTGATCCTCTCCCTCAGTGGGAAGGTCCTGAGTGACCATGTCCTTTTTGAGATGAGCCGTGCTCTTGGCCTTAACCAGCAGAGTCTTGAAAAGAGCCGGCTGGAAAAGGCCCTTAAAGGAGGGGGGACCTGCTACCTCCGACTCCTCATCCGAAAAATCTCTTTCTGGAAGGAGGTCCCTCTTGGAGCCATAAATTTGGCTGCTTTCTGAAGGGGAGGCCGAGAGCTCTCTGAAGTGGACTGGCTGTTCAGCAGAAGCCTGCCCCTGCAGGATCCTCTGCTAGGTTCCAAATAAGATAGCTGGCACAACTGGTTGACCTCTGCCTGCAATTCCTGTCTTATTGTCTGGGAGATCCAGGCTCTCATGAAGGATAGCATTTCTTGCATCTGGGTCTCCTCCGGTCGTAAGCCAGCTGCCATAGGTGCAAAGGTTGCTGCAGGCACAGGTCTGGCCACTGGAGACTTGGTCTGCAGGTGCCGCCATCAAGCTCCCCTGAGGCGGCTCAGAAAAATTGTGAGAGGTCTCAGCCCTGATTTGGAGGTTACCCTGCAAATCGTAGGTACTTGAGCCCCCAGGAGACCAGGCAGTCATATACTGCCTATCTGCCAGTTGGTCTGGCTGCCTGTCATCTTGAGGAGGCAAAGTTTGAGGGGTGGCTCTGCATTCAGCCATCCTGGAATCTTTCATTACCCTGTCAAACTGTTTGTCTATGGCTTTTTGTCTATACCTGGCCTGTCTATCCTCAGCCCTAGAGGATCTCTTAGGGGCTAGAGTCCTGGCTCTAATCCTAGCTGCTGCCTCTAGACCAGCAGACCTGGGCTTAGGAGATCCCTCTACAACCTTCTCTCTACCCTGCTGAGGAACTGACAATTCTTGATCAGCTCCCTTGGTGGCCATCTTTGAACCTGCCAAAAATAACTGTCACTTGACAGGGTAGAGAGAGGAAGAAATAAGTAAAAATAAAATAAAATAAAAAATATTCAGCCTAAGCTGTCAGCTACAGCCACAGTAGCTGTCTACCACTTCAGGAGGCCAGTGCGACCCAAAGTGGTGAGCTCAACCCAGCTCCGCAATTCAAAAGCCGAGTCAAGGAAAAAAAGTTGAAAAAAACGGCTGCCTTTTTGAATTGCAGCAAGCTCTGACAGGTCAGAGGCTTGCGAGCCTGGCGCTGGCTGCACCGCAATTATCAGGCAGACTCAAGCGTCTCGCAGCTGCCACGGTGCTCTGGGGACTGGATGGGGGGGGTCAGGATTTAATCCCAATGGCCAACCCCCCCCCAAGGGACAATCCTGGAGACGAACTGCAAGATTGTCCCCAAACGAAATAAATGGCTGCTGCTGCCGAAAAGGGACAGAAGCGCTTAGTGGCAGCTGTGGCTCGTCCTAGGCAAGGGAAAGTGTATCTGGAAGAAGCAAGCTAAATAAGACGCCAACTCCCGCCCCAGCCCGGGCCACACGGGCTCTCGGGGTCACCTCCACTCAACTTTTGGCAGAAAACAAAACAAAAACCAGTCCACCAGCAAGGAAAGTCAAAAAATTAAAATAACAAGCAAAAAAAGTGAACCGGAAAAAAGGCGCGAAAAAATGAAAGTGCTAAACTGGCAAGCCAGCTAGCTGTCAAACCTGATCTAAGCCTCTTTACGAAAAATAGCTTAATCCAGGGGGTGAATATTCTTCTACAATCCTAACTATTCAGAGCCCTTAAAGGGTGGTCTGAACACGCTGAGACTGAGTGAAGAACTGGGGACCGTTACCAGAGGGTGTGTCCTCAGTTTTTCAACTTGGTCTGCAGAGCTAGGAGACTAGAGACTACCCATCCTGGATTCTCCCTTCGGCTCAGTGGAGAAGCCAGCAGTTCAAGTTGGTTTTAGAAAATTTTTAAATCAGATTTTATTTCTGTTGTTTGCTAAATAATTGACAAAGCCAAAGAGTATCAAAAGGAAGTCAGTGAGTGCTTCGGTGTTTATAGACAAAACTTTGATTGTGTCTAATGACAACAGACAGAACAACCAGTCTTAAAATTGACAATGAACATATTGAAGTGCTAGATACCTCCTGCCTTTTAGGATCAACCATCAACAGTAAATAAACAAGCAGTCAAGTAATACACCACAAGCTAGCACTTGGTAGAGCAGCCAGAAGCCTTGGAAAAAGATCAGATGCCATATGTCTACACCTAGAAAGGTCAGAATTATGAAAGCTAAGGTATTCCCGGTGACACTATGGAATTAACTGGACTTTAAAGAAGCTAGATAGAAACAGTATTGACACTTTTGATGCTAGAGAAGATTCCTGAGAATACCATGCGTAGCCAAAACATAAATAAATGGATCACCAAACAAGTCAACTTAGAGTTCTTACTTGAGGCAGAAATGACCAGGCTCAAATTATCCTATTTTACACACATTATGTGAACGCCCTGCTTTCTGGAGAAAGCTCTAATGCTGGGAAAGGTGTAACAAAAGAAGAGAGCAACCAGCAACAAGGCAGATGGATACATCAATGATGAGCGTGCACCATTGGAAGACCTGAAGAATTAGCTTTAGGGAAAGATTGTCATATAGAACATTTATATGGTGGCTAAAAGTGAACACTGATTTGATAGTACATAATAAATGCCTCTTACATATTTGCCTTGGAACCCTAACCTCCTAATCCTCTAAAATGGGATTGGAAAAGAGCCAAAGCCTGCAAAACTGGGAGAAGGGTGAAACATTCTTGCTATGATATGCTGAGAAACAGCCATCACTGGGCATAATCCTTTCTGCATAATGTTACTCACAGAATAGATTATTTTAGTCAGTAATTTCCCAAAGAGTCTAATACAGTTACATTCACTATGTTATTGATGAATGCAGTTGAAACTAATACTTCCTCGGTGTAATATATTGTAATTGTGTCATAATATACTTCATTACATTTAAATATTCAGAAGCATGTTAATATCTCATTGTTGCAGTACTGCTTTTAAATTTAAGAACCAAACTTATTCAAAATAACAAAGCACTGCTGTTTAGAGAAAAGAATATTCTTCTAAATACTGAACAATCCTTTTTTTCTTTCAGGAGAAGAAAATATATTTTCACACCTGTTAAATCATCACCGTTCATACATATTGAACCATAATTCGTGATTTATGCCCCGATCACTGTTGTCACACAATCTGGCATTAAAAGCAAGTTCAAGTCTAATTCTGGGAAAGCATAGTGAACTGAAGATGACTCTGTGAGAGCAGAACTGATAGCCACAGCAGAAAGAAGGGGCTCTTGGATTTCCCACTCCTGGAACATAAACCAGGGGTCTCCAGCAAATTTAAAAGCTCTGGCCATGGCGAGAGTCAGCTTTGTCCAAGCCACAATTCATAGTCTTTAAAGACATACTTCCTTTCTTTGATTAAGGATTTCACTGAAAATGGCTTGTAATTTGCTTTTCAAATACTAATAATCTTCAGAAATAACAAGTTTTATTATGCTGGGTGATTTTCTTTCAATCCTCAGCAAAAGATGTTTCTTGTAGGTTTAAGAACTTAAAGAAAAGCTTTTTTATTTGAAAATAAACAGTGAAAAGGTGATGAGAACATTGATTTTGGAAAGACTTTAAATAAACAATCAGGTCAGATTGACATGAAATAAGATTTTTAAATAAATATAACACTATCTTTGGTTTGTTTAAAATCTTATTAAAATATATGAAGATTTTGAATTTAAGTGAAAGGAATCTTTCTCTGGGATTATTTTGTGGATTAGAGAAAAACAAGGTAAGAGAAGACTTTGAAGGGTAGTTTTTAAAAGTAACTAGAAAGAACTAGCCATAATTAAAGAAGGTCCATTAATACAGAATGGATACAAGTATTTTAACTCTGGAAAAATCAAGAATATTTGACAACAACATACACAGAACTTTCTTCTCAGATTGTCCATTACTATAAAAATGGATCACAAGGGGAGATAAAAGAGGATACAACTGAAAATCAAGTTGTTTGGATATGAATTTAAAATTGACAGGATGTAAGAATGATATTGACAAAGAAGTTATACAAGATTTACAAATGAAATCAGTTAATATTTTAATAATTAAAATGGATGCACAAGTAATAAATCAGAAGAGTGATTTAGACGGGTGTATTTTAACTAAGAAGAGTATCTTGGACAACTTTGTTAACTTTGGATTTACAAAAGAGATATGTTGTACCTATGAAAGAATTCCTGAGAAAAGATAAGAATGAAAATAAATCAAGTTTCTGAGATACTACTTAAAAGAAATTAACATCAAGATTTTTAAAAGTAAAAACAAGTAGTATAAAGTTTGTTTATTTGACCAAGGTTAAAATATACAGTGGATATAGAAAGTCTACACATCCCTATTAAAATGCAGGTCTTTGACATGTAAAAATATACCACAATAAATCAGATGTTTTTTCCATCTTTAATATAACACATATGCTACACAATTCAATTGAAAAACAAACTGAAATCCTTTAGGTTGGAAAAATATCAATAAAAACTATAATACTTTTTTTCTAGCAGCTTTTAATAGGTTTTTCTTGACCAGGAGTGAATGATGAGGCTTTAAAGTTTTGTTTATAGGTAAGATATGGGAAGATTCCCAGAGTCACCATGTTGAAGAGATGGGGAGCATAAAAAAATTAATAAATTAAAAAAAATATTTTTAGAGAAAACAAACTAGTATTTAAATTAAAGGAAAGTGTTAAACTGACAAATGAGTTTCTGAAGAGATGAAGAGAAGATGATAAAAAAAATTAATTTGTAGAACATTATCTGATCAGATTAAATTTCAGTATGCTGTTGTTTCTGATAGTCCTTAATGGAACCTTTTCTGATTAACTTTGAATGATGAGGCTTTAAAATTTGTTTGTCCACATGAGATAAGATATGGGAAGAAGAGATGTATTTGTATTTTTAGAGAAAATCATAAGTTGCTGACTAAAGTAAATATGAAAGGAATATGAAAGAATATGAAATTGATTTACTTGGTTACATGCACACACATAAATACACACACACACACACAGAGGTAGGTCTTAATGAACTTTTGCTGACTGAAATTGAATGACGAGATTTATTATTTGCTAATAGATAAAAAATGAGATATGGGATGAAAAGACTACTATTTACAGTCCCAACACAGAAATTGTGTGGAGAATGAGGGCACCTCCCCTATAAAACGATTTCTTAATCATAGAAAACAGTTTTCCTTCACAACGAAAGAAAACCAGATAGTCCTGTTGTTATACTGCAATAAAGCCCAATCATTTTGTTGCAATATTGGTCTTATACCGATAGTTTTGTTTTACTATTTATTTATTTTCACTATTTATATCGTGCCTTTCTCCTCACTGGGCATTCATACTATTACAACAATCACACACTAATGAAACATAAATTCATTATATTTAAATGGAAAATAAATTGTCCTGTTATATATGCCTATTGAAAATGGAAACAATTGAGATGACTGTTGCTCTTAAATGTTCTCTTTCTACAGAAAAAAAGAAACAGATTAGCCTCTTGCTTTTAAATATTTTTTCTTTAGAAGAAAGTAAGGTAGGAAGAAGATACACTATGAATTTTTTCCCCTGTAAATTGTTTTCCTTTAATGTCAAGAACCAACTTAAGTTGACCTGGGTGGGTGGGAGGGAGATAAATTGATTCAAAAAAACTATCTAAGGCAGAGAAAGTAAGAGCTAAAATGCATTAGGATACTTGGAACAGTATACTGAAGAGGTAGGACACATTATCCACTGAATGAACTAAAGCTAAGAGCCATTGCGTATAATACAAAACCCCATTCTAAGGAAGTCAAGTAAGCTTTAACCTTAAAATGTAAAAGGTAACATACTACAAAATCAATCCTTTTCAAAGTGCTGATTTTCAGAGTCCAGTCAGGGAAAAAAACCCATTTCCTATACTCAGCAACTCATCTTGACTAGCCAAATGTATATTTACTATAGTATCATTTATCTTATTTTCAGCAAAACCTCACTAACATACATATTCCTGAAATCTTCAGTGTAGTCTACAGCTAACAGCTAATTACTGTTGACTTACAAAAAATATATTGCCAACAAATGGCATACAATATTTAAGGGTTATTAATCAGCAATAGACAAAGCACCAGAACCAGTAGCATTATATGCAATAGACTTAGTTATATTAAATCCTACTAATAGTTAAGATGGCTGTACGTACATTCATATTTACAATATTACAACATAAACTTTTAGAGTTTTTACTCTTAGATATAAAGAAAGCGAGAAATATAAAACAGTAGAATTATACACACATGTATCAAACATATCTTTTCATCTCTCTCTTTGTTTCTCTCAAATATATATTTTGAAATTTTTAGAGATTGGAAACATCTAGTAACATTATCAGTATGTCTTTTATAATCATCCTGGTCATTTTGCTCAGCAAGTAAAATTTGAAACATAAACTTTTTATGCAAAATAATGTAAATTTTTCACTATATTTTTATCTATTACACCACTTATTTTAAAAGATAAGTAATATTGATATTTAATATTGAATTTAACATTGCTGACAACTATTCTCTTTCATCAAATTAACCCAGAACTGGTACAAAAAAGAGGAAGAAAATTGCCCACTCCTACTGAGATATTGTTGATCTTGCTCTGTGTTATATTCTAACTCTTCAATCCTACAAAAACAGGTTTCATGAATTTGAAAAGATAAAGGGGGAAGAACTGAAGAAAAGTTAGTAAAAGGTTGAAACAGTTAACTGCAGAGAAACATGATTAATGAGACAAGTCAGGTGAGCTATATAGGGTGACATTTGGCTTATAAGATGTATATCAGCTGAACTATATGTCCATTCTTTGGGAAATGTAAATGTTCATTTGTAAAAAAAGAAAGTTCCAGCAATTTCTCAGGGTAAGAATCTCTCTTCAAGAGGTGATTAAAAATGCCCAATAGCAAAAGCTCCCTTTTAACCATTAATTATTGGCAGAGATTAGTAGCTTAGTCTAGCTTTTATCAAGCTCTCCAGCATCTCTACTAAGCAACACTTCCCAAAGACTGGAGTCTATATGATGATTTTTGAAACTGATCTGAATCGGTGAGTTTTAATGAGAACAGAATTAGGACGGTGCTAGAGGCCAGGACATTTTAATTGTAATTATAATGTTCCTTATGTGCAATGCTAATAGAAAAAAAAAACATTTTTCTTTAAAATGTCACCAGGCAGGCCAATTCCATTTACATCCTTTGGGATGTAAATTCCACTGAGTTCAGTCAACATTTAGCGTATAGCCTATGAGACATTTAAACAGCTACAAGAAAGTCTAAGATGAGATTCTTTGTTAATAAGATAGCAAATTGAGTACGTGATTATAATAAAAGTTCATAAGTTTCTGTGTCCATATATATTATGTGAGAGGGAAGTCTCTCATAAGCTTCATTAAATGCAGTAGCTATGGTAAAAGAAAAAAGAAAAAGAAAAAGAAAAAGCTCCCTTTTGATGGCATACCTTGGGATTTAATTGAAGTCTAAAAGCAGAGGAAACTATTGAATGAAATTTACAATGTAAAAGTATCAGATGAAAAAAAAAGAAACGGGGGGGGGGGGCGATGTTCAAAATAAATTGCTGTTGTTAGTTGCAAAGTCATGTCTGACCATCACAACCCCGTGGACAATCCAGGCCTTCCTGTCCTCTACCATCCCCCGGAGTCCATTTAAGCTCATGCCGACTGCTTCAGTGACTCCATCCATCCACCTCATTCTCTGCCGTCCCCTTCTTTTGCCCTCAATCGCTCCCAGCATTAGACTCTTCTCCAGTAAGTCCTTCCTTTTCATTAGATGGCCAAAGTATTTGAGTTTCATTTTCAGGATCTGGCCTTCTAAAGAGTAGTCAGGGTCGATCTCCTCTAGGACTGACCGGTTTGATTTCCTTGCAGTCCAAGGGACTCGCAGGAGTCTTTTCCAGCACCATAGTTCAAAGGTCTCAATTCTTTGGTGCTCCGTCTTCCTTATGGTATAACTTTCACACAAAGCAATTGGAAAAACCATAGCTTTGACTATATGCACTTTTGTTGGCAGGGTGATGTCTCTGCTTCTTAGTATGTTGCCTAGATTTGCAAATAGAAAACTACTAATATGAATTTGCTAATTATAAATACTAAGAAGTACACTAGGTTAGGAATAATCATTTTGAATGTTCTTTCAATTTTTTTTAAAGAATGAAACTAAAACAAAGCATACCTTCCATAATTAAATACTATATTATTCCTTGCTAATGTTCATAATCCTACAACAGCACAATCAGGATTTGTTATTAAATTTGGCATTAATCTGTTAAACATTCACATATAACTTAAAAATCAGCATTTTTACTGCAATAATACTGCATTTCACAATTTATATAATTTGAAATAAAATTTTTGCATCTCTGTGATTGTTGAGAGATATATTCTAAAACAACCTACATGTGGTTTGTTAAATAATTAACTACCATCTTTTTTTAAAAAAAGAAGAGTATCTATTTAAAACCTAACAAGATGCCACTGGCATAGAATATATATGTTTGGAGAAAGGAAGTTTCTGAATCTTTAAAAATTATTATTTGAGGAATGAGTGGAGGAGGGAGCACCTCATTGTTGTTGGGCAAGGTCGCCTCTTTCAATCAGGAGAACTGTGCCGTTAGTTTAGAGGTGAGGAAGGGAGAACACGAGCGCAGATGCCCCCTCCCTTGTAGGTGTTCTGAGATGGGAGAGAAATGCCTCAGGCAGATTTAAACTGACTGCGTGCTCCTTAAAACAGCGTGGCAGCAAGGGCTTTGCAATGGCGAGTGGTTTTAAAATGCCTCAGACCACTGCAAAAGTGGCTGAGTGCTCCCCGAGGAGCCAAACTTCACTCCCACGGCTATAATTGCCAAATTGCTGTCAGAAGTAATTACTTTAAAGTTTGGAGAGATCCCGTTTTCAAGACGGTGAATCAAACCTGCTCTTTTCTTCCTATTCTGGCCAAGGAAAAAAGCTGCCTATCCAACAAAGGCTGAGCAAAAACTGGGGGACGCTGAAGAGCCTGTGGAGGAGGAGTGTCCTATCAATTAAGCCCAGCCTATCTGAGCAGAGTCTAAGCACCTCCCACTACTGGATGCTCGGAGCAGCTCATTGGAGAAGTTTCTGAATCTTTAAAAAATATTATTTTTAAGGACGAGTGGAGGAGGAAGCACCTCACTATTATTGGGCAAGGTTTGGAATGCCTTTGCATCATTTACTGGAAAAAGGGATTTAAACCTGAGTGTATCTTCCAATATTAAGATCTCAAGCTTTCCAAAGTCTAAGTGAATACTACATTCCTTTTGTTAATTGAAAATGGAAGAAATTATTGTTGATCAGCAGCTTCCTGCTGATAATCAGTTGTCATATGCAGGCTGCAAGTTGTCAACTCCTTAATGTATAAACTGCATGTGGAGCTTGTGCCTTCTCTGTTACACACTTGACCTGTGTAATTTAAACAAATTCAGAATATAATATCACATATGGTATACTTCATGCTCATCCTTTACACACTGAGCATCCATTTTTCTCAAATATTCTATCAGTTCACATTAATTCTGAATTAAGTCCCTTTAAATAAGCAAATAACTGAAGAGCTTCTCTGAATTTAATTGATTGAAAATACCAAGGTGGCATTTGATTCTAGTTAGTCAGCACTGATCTCTCTAAAGTAATTGGTTAGCTAAAACACAAAATAAATTAAGTAGGTACTGCAAAGGTAAATAGACTACCTTCTTATAATTTTGTTTCACCTTGTATTACAGAAACTGATTGATGAAGAAACAGTTGACAATTTCTTGAAATGAGAAATCAGCCACAATGTTGTAATAATTGAAACATATTGGAAAAATAAAAATATTTCATATTATAGCAGAATACAACTCTTTATTGTAATTATTTAAAATTCTAAGGTTTATAAGAATTGTGAATACTTAATCCATGAGTTCTAGAAGGCAAGGTTATAGAAAGTATAATATAAAGATTATATTTAAAACCAAAGATGAAAATGGTACTATAAAGTTGCTCATGCTTTATTGTTTTTCTCCTCTATTTTTTGAATAGACCTTAGCATCAGGAAATGCGCTTTGGCAATCTCTCAGACATTTTGTCAGATACAAAAAAAATAAAATAAGGGAGAATATGCCTTCAAATACTTAGCAATATAAAGACATTTTCTTGATACCCTAATTATTTTTTATACTACAAATAATGTCAAGTAAAAAAATAATAAAAATTTTATCTTCAGGAAATAAGGCAAAATCTAAGTTACAGGAATCAGGATGACCAAGTTAAGAAATATTTTTATAAATATTTTATAACCAATGATATCTAGTGGTTATCTAATTTTTTGTTACCCAGAAAATGGTAGCCCTACCAGAAAATATGCATATGTATTAACAAATAATACAGCAATTTTTAAATGCTAATACTTTTTTAAAAAAATATTCAATGACTTTTAATCTGAAACCCCATTTATGCCTATGATTTTAGAACTGTGTGTTGGGGTATTTCTAAGTTCTTTGGAGGGCCCTTACTATATTTTATTTTCATTAAATGTAGTAATCTGAGATAGATAAGGAGGTTGCATTATTAGCAAGGAGAAGGTAGACATAATTATAGTATTATAAGAAATTATTTGTGTCTAATTTCTAGGTTGACTGGCTTATTTATTTATTTATTTGACTCTGATGACCACTCAACTTGCAACAACTTTGTGTGATTCCCAATTTCCTGAAAGAATTAATGTCATTTCCATTTCTTTTTACAGCAGATAAGAATTCTTCTTAGTGAGTCTCATTTCTTTCAGGGTTACAAAACTAAAAGAAGACTTAAAGATTTAAAATATAAAATAATATTTGGCATAAGGTTTAATAAGGGATTATCTAACAAAGCTTAAAACGGATAAAGGGAATTGTTATTTTTAAAAGATTACTTTTTCTATTAAACTGCATCAGAGAAACTGTAATTGAATTAGATAATTTACTTAGACATTCTCTGGAATGTTTTTTGCTTTCTTTTAAAGACTGTAGGCAATTGTTGGAATCTATAAAACAAAAGATATGGGCAACATGACTAGACTAGATCACTAACTGTAACTATGAAGATTCTAAATGTATCAAGTGCCAACAATTACGGTATTAAAGGTACAACAAAGTAGAAGAAAAGAAAGGGGGAGTTTTGTTTTTCCTTTTTTCTTGTTTGAAACTTTCACTTTTAGACTGCAACACAATGATAACTTGCAAAGCTGCATTATTGGAGGAGAGAAAAGAATTGTTACAACAGCCTGCAAAGAAAGCAACTCCATTAGATATACTTCAGAAAAGGTTTGATCCACTTGGCAATAAAAGTAGCTGACTCACTTGAAACTAAATTTACAGCTTTAAAATTAAAAAAAAAATACTTGAGAAGATGGAAAACCAATCAGTTTCACACCAATATCTGCAAAATCCTGGAAAAGCAGTGTGTTTATGAATACCTAGAATGAATTGGGTAATTATTAGAAGCCAGCATGAGTTTGGTAATAAGAGAAAAAATTATAAATTACTCTTTTATAATGGAATTTACATAGACTAGAAGATTCTCTTTTGCTCTTGCTGATGCTTTTTATTAGCTTCCTCTTTTTCTCTTTTTCTCCCACTCTATAACCTAAAATGTGTTCAGTCACAAGTACATGATACATTGTTATAATCTTCTTTGAAAACAGGAAGATCTGCCTGGGCTAGGCAACAAGTAAGTAAGATAAGGGACATCCTCCCAAGGTAAAGCCCAGCCACCCAGCAGCAAAACTAAGATAAGACACTGAAACACAGAAAACAATGTCATGCTGACCCTTAAGCTTATAGTTTAGAATATAGAAAATAAGGGGTGGGGGGGTGGGGTGGGCTTCTTAGGCATGGCATGGTCTGTGCAGGGGTATAAAATGTATTGTTTGAATATGGAAGCTTGCTCTTCTTGTACCCAATCCACTTTGGAAGGGACTTGAAGGCCTGTTTGCAAACACTTATTTTCTTTAATAAACCTTTGAATTGTAAACCAGACTTGTTCTTGTGTTGTGAGTATTAAAAAATTTGGTTCTTACATCTCACAGTAAGAACAAGTCATGCCAATTTTTTTTACATAAGTGATAAGTGTGCTGCAGCGGCCAATAAAGCTAATGCAGTCCTGCTTCCCAGAAGGAAGCTGAGACTCTAGAAAGATTGCAGGGAAGAGCAACAATGATGATAAAGGGTTTGGAGGCTAAATCCTATGAAGAATGGCTCAAGGAACTATGTATGCTTAGTTAAATGGAGAGAATATTGAAGGGAGTCATGACAGCAATATTCCAATATATGAAAGGCATTTATTTATTCTCCATAGCAACCTGAGGGTGGAACAAGAAGCAATGGGCCAAAGCCTGTCACAGGGAGATCCAACTGGAAATGAGGAATTTCTTGACAGAACTATTAAGCAGTGGAACAGCTTTCTTCCTGGAGTTGTGGGCGCTCCATTGCTAGAGGTTTTCAAAGAAATTAGAACAACCATTCATCCAAGATGAAAACTCCTCCGTTGAGCAGGAGACTAGATATGTCTATATATCTATGACATATGTAAAATAAACTGAACTGGGCAGGATTCTGCAACCTGTTTAATTTATACAGAAGGCAGAATTCATTTTTTTTATTTTTTTGCTTGAAAAAAAACCCCATATAATTTTAAATCAGAAAGTGTTAGCCCATATTATTAGTATGGCTGCTTAGGATAAGTTTACATAGAGACTGTTTCATGTATTTAAAATAAAATCAATAGTAAAGTAAGATATAATCAAATCTCTTTCTCAACAAAAGGTATTTAATTCTTCAGTAACAAATCATTAGCTGGATTAGGTTCAAGTTTGTTTTAATTCTTATGTTTAGTGTTAACTGCCTTGAGCCCTCTTGTTGAACTAGACAATCTAGAAATAATTATCAAAATAAACAGATATTGCTCCCATGAAACAAGTAGCAAATAAATGTTATGAAGCTCTTTCATAAATTGGCTTTTAGCACCCCTGCATTTAGTACCTTGATCTTCCCAATGTGTGCATATCCTCTACATTTATACATTCTAATTTCAATTCCTTCAGGAAATTGCAATTTGCTATGATGACCCAGGTGAGCAAACTGTGATTTAATCAAGCCTACAATTCATAATCTCTTCTTTAATAGTTATCTCTAATTTTGTTTTCTTTGTTAGTTATATCCCACCTTTTCTTCAGGCACTTGAAATCGTATAAATAACACTCTCCTCCCTTTTTCCCTCTATAAGACTCAAGACATCCAGTGAGCTTCTCTTGAATGAGAGTGGGCTTGAATGAATGATTCTCATGTAGTCCAACATTTTATTAAGGTATGCTGACTCTCTTTCAAAAGACACATGTTAATACAAGCTACAATTTGATAGATTCAATACTCTTGTTTTAACTAAGCTCAAGGAGGGTACAGATTTAAAATAATTCCAGACATTATTCTAACAAAATTAAACCAGCTAGCGGTACCTGGACACACTTGTAAGTGGATCATACGCTTCCTAACAGACAGGAAGCAGCAGGTGAAGCTAGGCGGAATCATATCTGATACTTGTACATTAGCACAGGGGCCCCCCAAGGCTGTGTGTTTTCTTCACTTCTCTTCTCCCTATATACCAATGACTGCATCTCAAACAATTCATCTGTTAAAATACTGAAGTTTGCAGATGACACAACAGTGATTGGTCTCATTCGAGACAACAATGAATCCACATACAGACAGGAGGTTGTACAACTTGCCTCGTGGTGTGACCAGAACAATCTGGAACTGAACATACTCAAAGCCGTAGAAATGGCGGTAGACTTTAGAAGAAACCCTCCCATACTACCACCTCTTAGACAACATGGTATCAACAGTAGAGACCTTCAAATTTCTGGGTTCTATTATATCACATGACCTAAAATGGACAGCTAACATAAAAAACATCATCAAAAAAGCACAACAAAGAATGTTCTTTCTGCGCCAACTCAGAAAGCTCAAACTGCGCAAGGAGCTGCTGATACAGTCCTACAGAGGAATTATTGAGTCTATCATCTGCACCTCTATAACTGTCTGGTTTGGTTCTACAACCCAACAAGACAGACACAGACTTCAGAGGATAATTAGGATTGCAGAAAAAACAATTACTACCGACCTCCTTCCCATTGAGGACCTGTATACTGTGTTAGTGTTTGGGGATAAACCCCCTAGCAGAGTGTGCAGCAGCAGTCAAGCCAGGCAGCCAAATGAGAGTGAGGCTGGGCCCTAGAGTATACACACACTTGAGACAAAAACACTGTTTGTGGTTGTAAATAGATATTTAATTCATACAGAGATTAAGAATAGTCATTCAGTCCATATATCAGTATCCAGTATATCTATCCAGTTATCAAGTCCATTAAACAGTAAATACAATGTCTTTATCTGCTTGTAAATCTTCTTCTTAAGATACCTTCTCTCAAGTACTAACGCTGAATCCACAGCTCACCAGTAAACAGTCCTTGTGTTCAGGTAAAATGGTATCTGGCACAGTAGCCTCCAAAGTAAGCAGATAGACGATCCAAAAACAGTAGACAGCATACCTGGAACAGTAACCAGGTACATCCAGAAGCCGGACTCAGACAGTTGCATCCAGAAGCCGGGGCTATTACGTTTCCCCTCCTACCTATATGGCTGCCTGCAACCGCACCCACAATGACATTGCAGTTTCTTGTGCTTAAAGCTACATAGCACTTAATCCTAGGTTCATATATTTATTCACCCAAACCAGTTGGAGTATCCATATACCCAACATTCTCCCCTTTTGGGTGATATAAATATATAACCTTTACATTCTAAACCCATATTTTTCACAACTCTCTAGATGCTTAATAGCACCTTGGGTTTTAGTAAAATGATCAGCTACATTGTCCTCCGACATACAGTATTCCAGCTGTATCAATTTACTCTGTACAGATTCTCTTACATTAAGATACCTCAAATCTGTATGTTTACTTCTCGTTTTAACTGCAATACTAGTGGCCATTTGAATTGCTGCCTGATTATCTTCATGTACAACTACAGGGTAATTTACAGTTATCCCCATATCCTTCAACATTTGTTTGTACATAATCAACTCAGTACACAATAAAGATAAACAGGAGAATTCTGCCTCCATAGTAGACAAACTTATATGCTGTTGCCTTATTGACTTCCAGCCAATTAATGTCTTACCCAGCATTATGGCTGTTCCTGAAGTCGACTTTCTTGTATCTCTTTCTGATGCAAAACTAGCATCTGCATAAGCACTCAATATGAGGTCACCTTTTGGTTCTAAATACAGTGCATAGTGTAATGTTCCTTTAAGATATCTTAGGATTCTTTTCAATGCTATCCAGTGACATTGAAGCGGATCATTATTGTGTCGAGCCAGCTGATTAATACTAAAAGCAATATCTGGCCTTGACCAATTGCTAATATATGATAAGCTACCAATCAAGGATTGATACAGTTCCTTATCAAACTTGGGACTTTGAGTATCCATTTTGCAAATATCCTGACTCATTGGAGTCTTTGCAGGCTTACAAAGTTCCATTTTATAATCCATTAGCAATTTAGATATCTTATCTTCTTGAGATATCTTAAACCCTTTCTGTGTTCTCAGTATATTCAATCCTAGATATCTCTTTATCTCTCCCAATTGCTTGATTTTCACTTTCTTGGCTAATGATGCAATTATTTCATTTGCTTCATCATTAGTTTTAG
Organism: Pseudonaja textilis; assembly: GCF_049901715.1. Taxonomy (NCBI): domain Eukaryota; kingdom Metazoa; phylum Chordata; class Lepidosauria; order Squamata; family Elapidae; genus Pseudonaja; species Pseudonaja textilis. The sequence continues at coordinate 58,446,830 of NC_141990.1, read as the reverse complement.
TTATCAGAGCAATATCATCAGTAAACAACAATAATAATGATATCTTCCCATTCTTTTCTCTCTTAAATAGACATGGGTCAGCTAAACCAGATTTAAACCCTATATTGTTCAGTTCCTTCACAATATACTGGTTCCATTCATAGCCCGATTGTTTAAGACCATAGAGGCTCTTCTTTAATAACCAACAATCATTATCATTATTATTGTCTCCTTTAAATCCATTAGGCCTTTTCATATACACAGTATGTCTTAGTGGAGCGTGCAAGTAAGCAGTTTCCACATCTAAATGGTTAACTATATTTTTCTTGCTTGCTGCCCACACTAATGCTGCCCTTAAAGTTGCTGCTTTCAGACTAGGTGCAAATACTTCATCATAGTCTTTTGCACTTTGTCTAAAGCCTTGGGCTACTAATCTTGCCTTATGGATTGTGTTTCCATCCTTATCTGTTTTTATTTTAAAAATCCATTTGCAGCCAATGGGTTTTTTATTACTAGGTAATCTCACGTTTTCATACACTTTCATATCCTTCAGAGACTTCAATTCTTTATTAATTGCTGCATACCACTTTTCTTTCTCTTTAGAAGGATATCTTTCTATCTCATCCACAGTAGATGGAACTCTATTTACCTGGCACACTGTGTTAGCCTGGTATCTATCAAGCGGTCTAGAAATACGTGTAGTCCTTCTGGGTATTACTGGGCTTGGTTGAGTTACTACCTGGTCCTTTTCCTCATCTTGCTGAGCTATTTCTTCCTTTTCTACTTCTATGGGCACTATCTCTTCCTGTACTTCACTCTTTACTTCTTTCTTAAAGTTACAGGGATACTTAATGGGATTTCTGTAGGATTCAATAACCACCTCTTTATTGTTATCCTGCTCTAACTTATCCCATCCTACGTGCTCTAGAAATTGGGCATTGGCACTACATAACACCCTAGATGTGCCTTTCTCCCAAAATCTATATGCCCTATGGTTAGCTTGGTAACCAACAAAGAATAATTGTTTAGCTCTATGTTGTCCTTTACGCCTGAGTTGTGTAGGGATATGCACCCATGCTGGTGCACCAAATGTGTGCAGGTAACTCAGATCAGGCTTCCTGCCATGCCACATGGTGAATGGTATTTCACCAGTGGTTGAGTTAACCACATTATTTAATAAATGATTAGCACACATTGTTGCCTCCCCCCACAAAGAATCAGGTAACCCAGAATCAGTTAACATAGTACGGGTCATCGCCTGCAATGTTTGTCCTCTTCTTTCTATATATGCATTGTGCTGTGGTCTGTATGGTGCAGATCTCTTATGAGCTATTCCAGCTGCCTTTAATCTATTCTGGAATTTGCTATTGACAAATTCCGTGCCATTATCTGTCACCAAGGTTATCAGTTGCCATTTGCTTTTCCTTTCTGCAAACTTTAACCAGTTGAAGAAATGTTGATATGTTTCAGTTTTGCTTTTCATTAAGTAGCAAAACCCATATCTAGAGTAATGATCCATAATGCTCAGTATATATCGAGCACCCCCCATACTGGGTTTCTTTGGACCTATAATGTCTGCAAATACAACTTCTAAAGGTTCTTTAGTTTTGAAACCATTTAGCCTATTTGCAGGCAATATCTTACTCTTATCTTCACAACAGACATTACAACGCAAATACTTATCACAGGGTTTTAACCTTATCCCTTCAGATAACTCAACTGTACGTTTTAGCATTTTAAAGTTTACATGCCCCAAACGTCTATGCAATAAATGGATACATTCATCATGAGGCTTGATATTATTAAATACAGTTTGTGCCTCCCCTTTCTTACTATCATGTAAGACATACAATGCTCCATTTAAAGCTGCAGTTACCTTTTTGTTATCCCTTTCCAGTGTGCACTTATTATTCTTAATATCACAATTGCCAAACATGGCCAGTTCAAAGGATTTCTTTGGCTTCTTTAAATTCTGGCTTTTTCCTTTTTTGCAGAATCTTGCCAAATGTCCTCTGCCTCCACAATTAAAACACTTTTTAATTGTGTATGCCGTTGAAGATAACTTCTCTTCTTCCGGGTGCTTTACTTTACACAGCTGGTTTCTCTCAGGCTTTGAAGATAATTTCTCTTCCTTAGATTTATCTTCCCTCAGCTGTTCACGTTCACTCCTTCTCCTGGCTTCCTCTAATAGCCGGCCAGTTATCTCAGTTACTGATAAACTGTCTTTAGGCAATACCTCTAAGGCAGTCACAAAATCATCATAGCTTCGATCCAGAGAAGACAATATGATGTATACTTGTTGCAACTCATTAAATACAAGCTCTTTTTCTTGCAGTTCTTGAAAAATGCTTTTCATACAGTTTAAATGAGTTAACATGTCTCCATTTATCTCAAGATGTGTTCTAAACAGCTTCCGTGTAAGATTGATATGAGCTCCTACACTGTCTCGAACATAAATCCTTCTAAGACTATCCCAGCATTCTGCAGCATTTTCCACTCCACGGATATGAATGAGTTGCTGGTCAGACAGGGTGAGACCTATGATGCACAAAGCCTGCTCATTCTTTCTTTCATAATCCTGTATCAGTTTATAATCCTCTTCATCATTAGGATTTAAGTTTGATATATCTGGTGGGTTTGTTATTATGTCCCACAAGCCTTCTCTTCGTAGCAGTAAACTACACTTCAGTGACCATGAAACATAGTTTGTTCCATCTAGTCTGGCTATCATGGACAGACTTGGCAAATTAACTTGTGCCATTGCTCTGCAGAAAAATAACTATTCAACAAACAGTTTGTCTTTACAGCAATGTGTAACTCTTGACCAAACTCTCACTGGTATATCCTGGTTAGCTAGACTGTGCACACTGCTGGGCCCATAACCAATGTTAGTGTTTGGGGATAAACCCCCTAGCAGAGTGTGCAGCAGCAGTCAAGCCAGGCAGCCAAATGAGAGTGAGGCTGGGCCCTAGAGTATACACACACTTGAGACAAAAACACTGTTTGTGGTTGTAAATAGATATTTAATTCATACAGAGATTAAGAATAGTCATTCAGTCCATATATCAGTATCCAGTATATCTATCCAGTTATCAAGTCCATTAAACAGTAAATACAATGTCTTTATCTGCTTGTAAATCTTCTTCTTAAGATACCTTCTCTCAAGTACTAACGCTGAATCCACAGCTCACCAGTAAACAGTCCTTGTGTTCAGGTAAAATGGTATCTGGCACAGTAGCCTCCAAAGTAAGCAGATAGACGATCCAAAAACAGTAGACAGCATACCTGGAACAGTAACCAGGTACATCCAGAAGCCGGACTCAGACAGTTGCATCCAGAAGCCGGGGCTATTACGTTTCCCCTCCTACCTATATGGCTGCCTGCAACCGCACCCACAATGACATTGCAGTTTCTTGTGCTTAAAGCTACATAGCACTTAATCCTAGGTTCATATATTTATTCACCCAAACCAGTTGGAGTATCCATATACCCAACATACTGCATGAGTTAAAAAGAGGGATGTGAAAATATTTACAGACCCCTCACATCCTGGACATAAAGTGTTTCAATTCCTTCCCTCAAAACGATGCTATAGAGCACTGCACACCAGAACAACTAGACACAAGAACAGTTTTTTTTCCCCCAAATGCCATCACTCTACTAAACAAATAATTCCCTCAACACTGTCCAACTATTTACAAAGTCTGCACTACTATTACTATTAACCTTCTCATCACTCCTTATCACCTATCCCCTCCCACTTGTGACTGTATGACTGTAACTTTGTCGCTTGTATCCTTACGATTTATATTGACTGTTTCCTAGTATGATTTGATTGCTTATTGTACCCTATGACTATTATTACCTTATGATTCTTGACTCTTGACGAATGTATCTTTTCTTTTATGTATACTAAGAACATTTGCACCAAGACAAATTCCTTGTGCATCCAAACACACTTGGCCAATAAAAGAATTCTAATTCTAATTCTAAATTGAGAACTGCTTATTCTTGTTTCTATTTGTGTAAGCATTTCAAATAGAATTCAAGAATAATTTACCATGGTGGAACTACATATATAATAATTTAGGAACTCATGCATTTACAGTACTGCAGTGTTAGCTAAAGTACACTTTATATTTTCACAGGTCACAGACCTATCTACCTTTCACTTTCGTGAACCAATAAATTACATTTATATTGGCTGTAGGAACAGACAAAATCTTATAAGCGCAAACATGCACACACATAAAAGTAGGTAGATAGTTTTGTTTTTTAATAAAACCAACTAACTCTAACGTAGGAATCACATTCAGGTTACTTTTCTATTTTATTCCTGATATAGTTTTGAAAACTACTTCCTATTCAATATAGGAATTACTGTTCACAATTTTTTTTCACAACACTAGGACTCTCTGAATAATGAGCAGAATCAGAATGAAATTCTCTTCATAGCTGTCAGTTCTACTCAAGATGAAAATTAAACCCAGTTAATTGTTTTTTCTTTAAATGTATATATTGTAACTATATAAGAATGGGAGCTGAAATTAAACAGACACAATTAGATCATCTATGTACTAATTCTTCAATATTATTTTAGAGTGTTATATTACCTTGAATGCAGTTATATCATCCAAATAACATATTATATGTAAAACAAGTTAATATGTCTTACCTCTTGGGTATAAAGTGAAATCTCAAATTTTCAGCTGCTTACTTTTTTAAAAATAATTAAGTCACTGAAGAAAACCATGACAAAAAAGTTGTCATTTGCTTTTATCAGCAACAGCAAAAAACAAGATTAAAACACTATTAATCAAGAATCATTGGCCACAGAATTCTAAAACTCTGCAGGCTGCAAAAGAAGATTTTTCAGATTTTTTTTGGTATCATTCCATAGGTCGTGTCAATAATATTATACATACATACATACATGCATACATACATACATTTCATATATAATTCTAAGAAACCATACAATAGTTATTAAGGAATCAAATATAAAATTCAGCTTTTGCTTTCACTTAGACCTATATAGCTACTTCTGGCTTTGGAGTAAATATATTAGTTCCACCTTAAACAGTCATGAAGTAATTCATGTGCTAAATCAGTATTTGTAGTTGATAATGTGGTAGGATACAAATGATATTGTAATTTGTTTTCAGGTGAATATGATATATGGACATATTCATTATGGTTTTGTACAAGTGGGATTTGAGGTAGTCCTCAATTTTTTGACCACAGTTGAGCCCAAAATTTATGTTGTTAACTAAGACATTTGTGAAATGAATTTTGCCCCAGTTTATGACTTTTTTTGCCACAATTGTTAAGTGAATCACTGCAGTTGTTAAGTTAGTAGCACAGTTGTTAAGTGCATCTGGCTTCCCCATTGACATTGCTTGTCAGAAGGTTGTAAAAGGTGATCACATGATCTCAAGATACTGCAAAGGTCATAAATATGAGTCAGTTGCCAAGTCCGTTTTGAATTTTGATCACATGACTGTGGGGATGCTGCAATGGTCATAAGTGTGAAAAATGGTCACGTCACTTTTTTCTGTAGATGTTGTAACTTGGAATGGTCACTAAATGAACTGTTGTAAGTCAATAACTACCTGTAAATCCAGCCCAGAAAAGAGTTGGATGAGGTTACAAGTAGGCTGATGTTTTCAGACCTTATGTTTTGTTTTGTTTGTTTGGAAATTTTGTACATTTTTTGCATTCAAGAGTAGGAAGGTTAAAAAGCATAGCAAATGTCTTACAGAGGCTTCAGTCAAGCTCATTATTCCATCCTTTGGGAACTTAAAGAGTTGCAGTCTTAATGGTATTACCAATGGGAAAAACAGACGTGCAACTTATTTGGAGAGGGAGGATTTTGCTATTATAAAAATATACACAAATTTAAAAAAATTAAAACAAAGTAAAAAATTATAATAAAGTTAAAAATGTAAATATAAATTAACATTTAAAAATGAAATAAACAAAAAGGTACACCCCCCTATTCTTTCAAACATTCCCCTTGGCATTATGCACAATCAATGTCCACCAGTAACTAATAAGTGAACAAAGAGAAAAATATGAACATGTATGCTGCAACCTCATCTTCAAACTAGCTTTCACTAAGCTAATTTCCATGCCTAGCCACAGGTAAGACAGAAAAGAACACAGTTCAGATTTATTAAAGCACAAGTAAAGTGGATAAGGGAACATTAATGCATTCCTGAAATACAAACTGTATGGTTCTGATAGTGATTCCCAAAGGAAGCAGCTCTTTTGGGATTTGTCATGTATCTCATTCTAGTTTAGCCATTATTTTTATCTTTAAAAAAAGCAAAGATTTTTGGCATCATGAATGTTTAGCTTCTAAAATAAATGACTGGAATGTATTAAGTTCTCAGTACTTGAATTCGCATGTGGTATGCTAGCATAGATTTCTGTGAACTCCATGATAATCGAGATTTAAGTGGTTCTGAGAATCAACTCTATCACATAAAAAAGAGATACCTCTGTTTAATACCATGTGTTGTTGCTATGAAACCAGAATCAATACAATCTTTTTAAGACTAGCATCAAATTCCCTTTGAGGTAATTTACTGGAGCAATATATCAATGATTGATGAACCTGAAATATGCAGTAGGACAAAGTGGGCCAGGGATCTAAAATAGAAAGAATTAATCATTCTCTTTTTCAGATACTCTTTTTTTCTTCTGAATCTCATTCTTCCTTTCTTCACACAGAAGATTCTTGATGAGTAAAGAATCTCCCCTACCTTGGCCAAGTATAGATTGCTACATATCTTTCCATTGTTTTTGGAATAATAACCAAATTGGAGCACAAATAAACCAGTCTCTCCAACTTGGTACTCCACCATACTTACTGAACTATGTTCTCCATTATCGCTATTAAATATGGGTGCTGATTTATGCTATAGATAATAACTTAGCATATTTATGTTATTTAATATAAAAAAGGAATTATGTTTACATCAAATGCAGTATAGCTTTAATTTCCATTTAAACCAGCATCCTGATATTTGAAACCTACAATTTCCAATTTAAGAAAGAACAGTCTAATCTGATTAGCAGGGAAACATGTAATAGGATTCTGATTAAAGCTACATATCATTTCTGAAGGGCAGTTTTAGATGAGACGGTAATTTAGGAAACATTTTATAGCATCAAGCTTTTATTTCTTACTATTATACACAAAGTAGAATTTAATATTAGTACTATTAAAGGAACTGAAAAATATTCTCAAAGTATTGCACTAGCACTAGTTTCGGAATATGCATGTATCAGAGTTTATTTTGCTTTGGTTTGAATAATATATAAGCATGATTCAAAAGGCTGTATTTCACTTCTTTTCCTGCAAAAGCACACATATGAGCTATCATCACCCATCTTAAAATATATCTGTCTTATCTATCTACCCATCTATCTACCTATCTAAGTTATATGGCACCTATCTCACACTAGTGATTTTGGGCAGCACACAAAGATTAAAATCCACACAAGGTTAAAAAAACAAACCCCAACTTGCAAAAACCACTTTAGCAACAGAGCTCATCTAATCTCCTGGGATGTTATCCTTCTTTTATATTCTATGGTGGTCAGATCACATTAAAATATTTTGTCCAGTTCTAAGCATGATATTTTAGTAAGAATATTGATAAACCGAAGCATGTCTTGTGGCTCTTCCATGGTCATCCATCTCTAATTCTACTATCCACCTTTTACAATTTCTTCCTCTTATTCTCTCAATCTTGCCAAACATAGTACTTTTTCTAGTTCATCTTCTTCTCATATCAAAGTATCTTTTTGTTTGCTGATGTGTTTTAAGGGAATAATTAACCTTTATCTGGTACATTTGCTTTTTGCACTGCATAGTACTCTTAACTGATTCCAAATCCATACTTTAAAGATATCTATCATCTTATTCTTACTCTTACCAATATAATTTTCACAGCCACGCATTACTTCTAGAAAAAATATTACTTTAACTATTCCAATAGTATATGTGTGCAAATGTTTGCAAAATCAAAAATGACCCTTCTCTTTATGACTTTGTTTAAATCTGCCCTTGCTTTCCTTAAGATTAATCTCTTTATTTTTCAAGCACACTGTCCATCTTTATCTATTCTTCAGATTAACAAATCAAAATTAGCTATGAATTTTACTTATTTGCCATCAAATATAACTTCACTAAGCATGAAAGATGACCTTTGTCTCTTAATATTTAACATTAACCCAGATTTCACTTTTCGTTGTTTTACTTTCTTAATGAGATTCTCTCAGTCTTGTTTTGTTTCAGGTAACAAAGTATTGGCTTTTGCATATCTTAAACTGAGTTTCAGTCTCCATTTATTAACACCGGCTGCCATATTTTCCAATCATAATTTTCTTATGATATATTTACCATATATACTAACTAGACATAGGGATAGTAAACATACTTGTTTCATTCCCTTCCATATTTTGAATGATTCTATTTCTTCAAATTTAATTGTTAGAATAGCTTATTTTCTATTATAAAAATTCCATTGGAAAATAATCAGGTATTCTTACACTTCCATCAGCTTTTATTCCATTTTATGTATAATGAGAGTATTTACACCAAGAAAAATTTCTTGTGTGTCCAATCACACTTGGCCAATATTGTATTGTATTATATTGCATTGCATTGCATTGTATTCTATTCTATTCTATTCTGACATGATCAACTCAGTCAAAGCCTTTTGTAATCAATGAAGCAGAAATTCTTTGTCATATTATCTTTTCTCCATTATCTATCACATATTAACTATCTAATTTTGTCCTTTTCAGAAACCTGACATTTCTCTACATAGATTAACTTTTATTTGTCTTAGGCAAAACATCCAATGAAGAATTACCATAGTGCAACTCTTCCATAATTTGCAAATTCTCTTCCAACTTCTTTATTCCGGTGGCTTTTTCCCAACTCTCTCTTCCCATTTTTTTCCTGTATTTCTCTACATATAGTTTAAGGTGTTTTAACCATCTCTTGTTCTGCAATTTTAAACAGTTCTATAGACATTTTATTTGTGCCTATTTATTTTCCTGCTTGACAGCTAATCTGTTGCTAGGCCTAAAACAGTTTCTAATGGGGTACGGTCCTGTATATCTTCTCCCTCTACAAATGATTCTATAATCTTGTGTAAAGGATTTCAATATAGTTCTTCCGACATTTCATTGTTACTAAGTAATGAATTTCTCTTAAAATCAAGAACTTTCATAATCATTTCCCCCAATGTTGTGTTATTTCTTCTTCCTCAAATGTCAACTTTTTGATTAATAGCAAGCAAGAATAGCTGGCCCTGTTTTACCTTACCATATTTTCTGAAAACAAAATAATCCAAAAACAACAGTTTCAGAATTTCTTGAGATCACTGGCAAAGTTTGTCTTCCAACAGATGTCAAGTTTATTGAAATTCTCCATCACTACTACTTGATAGCATTTTTTTAAAAAAAAAAAAACCTTTCATTTGTTTCTTAAAAATACAATCCATAAATTCTTTCTGGTTGGGCAGGTAATATTAGATATCAAAAATAACAAAGTCTAGAATCAAGCACACACACACATACACAAACAATACTTTTACATTTTCTTTTCTTTTTTTTGAGGATGCACCAAAGCAGCATGATAGCAGGTTATTTTAAAGAACACCTAAATGTAAGTAAGAACCAAATCCCATGCACATCATGTCCAATCAGAAAAAAAAATCTTGTAAATATATACGAAAACTTTAAAATGCAGGCCTTAGATAAGAAGGCATGTTTCTAATAGAATTCAAAGCTTAAAGGTCACAGTTTTATTAACAATGCAAACAAGCTTGTTAAAAGTTCAGTCTTCAAATCAGAAAAAGCTTTTAATAGGCATAGCTTCACTTTCAAAACATCTTCACATTCAAAATTAAGCACCTGCATTATTTAAGAAGAAACTCTTGAAAGAACATTGTGGCAAGAACAGAAAATAGCAGGACCAACTAGAAATGGATATATATACAGGCACATCTATTAATCCATCCCTGATATAGAAGCAATTACTTTATATATTTGCATTTTATATAATCATCTTTCCTGCTTTCCATACATTACCGTCTAGCTATAATTATGCTAAGTTTTCCTCAAGATTGTTTTCTGTCATTACAATAATCACCATGAAACTGATTTTGAAAATTTTCATGGGTGACATAGATGACAATGGGACTGGTTCAGAAAATTGCTTATGGACTATATATTCTGGGTTACTGATTGCTGTGACTTTTCTCCTTTGTCATACTATCCTTTCTATATGCACCAAATATATTTTTTTTAAACGTTGCATTACACACCACTGTATTAAGCAATCTTATATCAGTTACATTTTCTAAGCACCCTGAAGGATATTCAGTTTGGAAACTATTTTTCAACTGAAAGAATCTCCACATATTTCAATTATTGGGCAATGATGACTTTAATGCTAAAAACAAATGAAGTACGTTTTTTACTTTGTAAGTTTTTTATTTCATTGAATATATATTCAATAAAGTCTAATTTTGGTGTTAATTTAATCCGATGGTTATTGTTATCATTTCCCTAAAGACTTCAACGTTTTGGAACTTTATCATACCCCTACTAAATATAGAAGATAGTCAATAAACACGAAAATAGAGCACAATAATGAGTATGTAAAGGTATTTGGAAAAACAGTTGAGGATCCCAAACCAAAGAGAAATAATCACAATATGTGTTAAGTCAGAAAGGCCTAGCAGAATTTGAAAATGCTGTTTTTTTCTGTACATATCTGTAATGATATGTGGTAAAGACTCTGAGAGACAGGTTGAAAAGATGCTGCTTAGGGCAAGGGTCTCCAACTCCCGGTCCGTGGACCAGCACTGGGCCATGGCTTGCCAGAAACCGGGCCATGCAACAGGCAAAGCCCAACCGCGGGATGCAGACAGCATGCGAAACTACACCCCCTCTGGTCTGCAGAAAAACCTCTCTCCATGGTGCCCAAAAGGTTGGGGGCCGCTGGCTTAGGGAATGGTTGGATAAGAGACAGTATAGCCTGCAATTGCACACGGTTGGAGCAAGAGGCCTGAAAGTACCCTCCATAAGTTTTCAGGCTGTAAACAGTAGCAGTTACTGGCAGATTTCCAAGATTCTATTAGTTTTACAGTACAGGTCGTATTTCCTGTCTGGTCTACCTGACAATCTCTGATTCTGATAAACAATGAGTCAAAAATTTAATGGTAAAACCTTAGACTGGACATAGACTGATTTCTACAACTTAAAGGAGGTCAGCCCAAGAGGCAGCAGAAAGAAGGTAAATTTCCACTAACTTCTATCGCTCCCCCCTCCCCTGCAAAAATAAATAATCAAAAAGAAGAAAAACTGCAGAAATACTATGTGAATGTTAGGCATCTAAAATAGGAATACATTTTAAGTAATATTCAGAAAGAGACTTATAACATTCTTGCCTTATAAAGGAGCAAAGAAGAATGAATATTTATTAGTGCAAGGTTACAAATCATCAATTCTCCATCAAAGCACATTTCTATATCTTGTAGCTCAGAATTCATCAGTAGCAATTACTCCTTTGAATAGGCATCATGTGTCAAAAGGGAAGAATGAGAAGTTTTAATACCCGAATACTTATATCTTTTTGTTATTAATTGGCAACTGTTATTAACTACCAACAGGTACATACATTTCCACTCAGAAGTGATCTCCAAGAAACTAATTCTGAATTGAATGATTATGTACAATTTTACTATATGAATCTATCACATCAAATAACAGACAAAATTGTATGTAGATCCTATGGGATTCAGCAATTCCTATTACTCACTCAGTTTTTTAATATTTACTGGACAATAATAATTTATTTTCATCAAATAAGCTTTGGCTTTTCATAAATACCCCCCAAAAGAAAGGTAAATTACAACTCTAATGGAATCGTACTGTAATGAAACAATCAACTTACCAAAATAAATTAAAATATTATATAATTAGGAGCATAAGACAAGATAAAAGTATAATTAACAAAATCTTCATGGCATGAAGTGTTTTCATAGTTTATGCACCCAAGAACCTTAATTATGAAACCATAATGAGAAAAAAGTTTACTATTTTAACTGAATTAGCTATAATTATGTTATTGTAAATTATTTTCATGTAGTTTTTTATATCTTCCATAAATTATTTTATGCTGAATATTAAATATTCAATTAATATTCTATAAGGTCATTATAGTGCTATTCAAAATAGTACCCAGATTTAAGAAACTGGTCTCACATTATATAATATAAATTTTTTATCTCCTTAATGGGAACAGAGAAGAAAGAATTTGAGCCTTAAAATAAAATAAAAAAACCAGTTTGAAGAGACACAGCACCCTCCAGTGGTCACATGTGAAAAATACAATAACAAGCCTTTTGTGTTGAAATTCTTGTACATCTAGACACAGAGTAAACCCTCAACTAATGGAACTCAATGGACATCACTGGATTCAATGTTTGTTCATGGCAAAACTAGTCTTTATGATGTTAGTTTCTATATATGTTTTATTCTAATCCTATGTTTACACATTAATATTTGTGTGTGAAACTATACTTTTCCATTAATCCATTAAATCAAATAAATTTTATAAGCTTAGTTATTTATAAGCTTATAGTTCCAAGTTGTATAAATCAGTGTAAAAATTTCCTTATTCCTTCCAAAGTACAGCTTGCAAATTAAGAACCAACTCTGTTAATACGGATTTCTTTTTTTCTCTGGTACAAATTCTCTCTGTTAGGTATGAATTATTCTTCCCTTTTTTGCCATCAGCATCCTTCATGATTACATACACACTGATAGGAATTTGGGTAAATCTAATCTCTGCTAAACCGAATGTTAGAGAACCTGGTGAATATTAATATTTTTGGTATTTTGGTAAACTAGAAACCATCAGATTTTTTGTGTGTGTGGCTGGTCCCAATCAGTGAAAATAGTAGTCAGCTGAGTTTGATCTGCTTCAGTTACTACATATTTAGATTGAAACTAACACATGACTTTCATTATAGTAGCCCTTTTAAAGGATTAAGTTTTTACTACTGAGTAAAAGAGATAAGAAAACTCAAAGATTTTCATTACACTATGAGATATGCTAGTGGGGAAATCCTTTTTCCAATATTGGAAACTTGCCTCCTCCTTATTTTTATATTATTTTTATTTGATTATTGAACACTGCCCAGAATCATTTCCTGTAGGATAGATATGCTGTGTAAATATGAATAAAAAATAAATAAATCATCATCACAGTTCCTATATTTGCAATAAGAGAACTACCTGAGAACTATAACTGGCATGGGGGATTAAATTTAGCATGCTGGTCTAATAAATACAGGTCAGAGTTATTGAAGTCAACTGTACCTAACTTAATCCTGTTGCGTATTTTTGTATGTTCTCTATGTTTGTTTGCTTTTTCTTTCAGATTTTCATTACAAGAACAGGCCAAAAGAAAACATCTTCAAGAACACAAAAAAGTCAACTAAAAACAACTTTAACAACCATTATTGAAGTTATGGAAGGACTGAACAAATGGTCCCTAAAATTACAGTCATTGCGACACTACCACAATCACATGATCAAAATTTGGGCACTTCACAGTTTGTCCACTCATGACCGCAGAGGTATTTCAACTTCCTCCATCTGCCGATCTCTTCCCTAACTCTGCCCTTTTGACTGCCCTGCATGGTGATACTTCTTGGCCCGAGTGGTGCTGCCTCAATGCTAGAGTTGGAAAAGACCCAGGGCCTTCTTCAATCTCAGCCAGGCATCCACCCCTGGGCCTCTACTTCAGCTCCAATGCCACTGCAGAATGACAACTCACCCTGGAAAGTCATCCACCTGATACCACAGCATAAAGTCGCTGCCATTCCCACCACAGGCCATGCCACCCCCAGCTGGCCTTCACCATCTTCTTTCACCTGCTGCAGATGAGGCAAAACAGCTGCTGGATGTGCCAGGCCTTCTTCCTCAGGCCATGCATGCCCTTCTCCACATGCATATGACATGCACATTTCTCCAAATAATTCACTGCCTTCTCAAGATGCTTCTTGTGATGCTTTCAAGACATTCCAAAAGGTCATTTGTGAGCATCTTCTAGTGGTGCTTTTGTGAGGAGTGCCACCAAGTAGTGCTGTTGTTCAGAGTGGCCAAAAGGGCAGAAATCTGGGAGGGGGGGAAGAGGCAGGTGGGGGGAGTTCACAGAAGGCATACCTTATCTAACCAAAGCTTGGGACTAAGCGGGGGCCAAGCTGGGAACCATTGCCCCATTGCTGTTGCTAAACAATGCATGGAAATGGTTCAGATTAGGTCCTTGCCTAGCAATCAATGAGATTCAATTAAAGATGGCAACAGGAACTGCCAGCATAGCTGTTGCTGAACAATGCCTCCATGTGACATCTTGCTTTACGACCACATAATGACAGAAATTCTAATTCCAATTATTATCATAACCAATAACTACCTGTTGTCAACTCTAAGCTATGTATGTTTTTCACTATTGTGACTTATTCCTTGCTGAATGTCATAAGGTTTAATTATTCATAATCAGCTCAACTCCACAAATATCTGCAACATCAATCTTTGGTCTAATTTCCTAATTCCAAATGATTATGCCTTTGTTTTCTTTTTCTCTGTGCACACACATTTGTAGTTACTGTTAATACATATTAGTTAAAACATGGACTCCAGCAATATTTAAGGAGCTGTAAGTAATATGGCTTTGTTTAATCTGGTGATAGGCTCCCTACAACATGACATTCAGTATATATTATATTTTCTGCATATACTAATTTTATTTTCAGTATGATTATAATAACTTCCCTAAAAGTAATAAAATATTTTATAATTATAAACTCAAGTGGTACAGGCAGAAGTTAAAATCCTATTTCACAAGATAAAAATCACAATTCAGAGTAATTTGCTTCTGTATATTTTTCTGTACTTTTGAATTTGTAAAAAGAAATATGAAATAACATTATTTAACTATGATAATTACCCAATATTGTTGCTAATTGTATATTAATGTATATAAACTATCAACATGCTATTATTAATCCTGTATAAATCAGTAGGATAATTAATCCACTAGAATGCCAATTTAGCTCTTTCAAATCTTCTATGTAAAATATATCTAGAAAGCAGGTCTGATTGAATTGTCTGTAAATTGTCAAATGCTATCTCTTCTTCATGCCTGCATTAAGAAGGGCACTCTTAATCATAAGAATTAAGAACAATATTATTTTCACTGGTGGCAATTTAAAACATACCAGAAAAAGTTAAAATAATTTCAGACATTATGCCACAATCATTTTTGATCATGCAATAGTTTTTTATCCTCATACTTCCTGTGCTCTTTTTTATGAGATGATGCAAAAGTTGAGATAAAATAGAAAGGTGTCAAAGTGAGAGATATAAACATTTTCCTAAGCATTTAATGAGATCTCCAGAGCCAAAGGCAAACCAGTAACAAATCATAACTTTCCACATATTGAAAAAGGGCAGGAATTAGGGAGAAGAATGTCAGAGGACCCTGTAGCTTGTCAGCTGGAATTAATTGAATTTATCCATGCCAAGAAAACCTTCCTTTTCTAAATTAACATTTTTACACCATGAGAATTCATGGTAGCAATTTCATCTGGATTTTAAAGAAGTACTTGCTGTTTGTTATTTTGTGCTTATGAAGAAAATGCAGTAGGAGTAAAACAAGGAACAAAAGTAAGTCTTCTAAAAAAACACCATTTAATTTTTCATTGTTCCTTTTTATTATTAGAATGTTTCTATACTTTAAGCAAAACATTTAACTTTTTTACTGTCATGATTATAATGTAGTTAGCAACAACACAAATATAATTAACCCTAGCCTTAACCCTAGAATTGTATTAGAAAAGAACATCTTGGAACTGATTCCTTTGTTTGGCACTATCATTACAAAATTTATCATTATAAATTCTTATCTTATTTATAGTTATACAATATGGTGCACTCAAAAAATGGCTCTGTGAGGAAAAATATCAACTACTCCCATTTATTGTCTTGTATAATCCTTGAGTTTTATCAGTTTACCAACAAATAGTATAATGAAGGAAACATGACTACTTCGCTTGTTCTGTTTTGACAGTCTAGTCTGGTTACAAAAAGCTGTATTTAGTGCATCCAACCATCTTAGCAGAATTTTAATAATTATTAAGAGACACTATGAAAACATCATAAAAATAAATGTACTGCCATTACTGATACAATGTTGGAAAATGTCCCTTGCACAAATTCTGGGAAATCTAGCATATCACTCTATTTAATTATGTAAAATTAATTATTTTTATTTATTACATTTACTGACCACCCATTTTACCACAAGGTAACTCTGGGTTGTTTGCAACATCAAAAAAATAAAATTTTACAAACCCTATACACAATAGGAGCGAGCTAAATATGAAAAAAGATATACAACCCTGAAGAACCTGAAGATTTTGAATTGCTTAAAATGAGTAGGAAATTTACAGCTCCTGGTTCTTCAATTTCTACTTCTCTCCACCATCTGGAGGACAGCATTCAATACAGACAATGTTAAAGCAAGAAAAAGAACAAGAAAAAGTAACTCTGCAGATGATTATGCAAGCAATTCAAAATATTCAAGCAAGATCAGAGAATATTGAAAAGAGAATAGAGAACATTGAACAAAGAACAGAGAACATTGAACAAAGAACAGGGAAAACTGATGAAAAAGTGGAGAACATCCAACAAATGAAGTTGAAGTATGATGAGAGATTCCAAAAAAATTGAAGAAGAAGATAAACAAAGAGACAAGAAGATTGGAGATATTGATAATAGATTAATGGTGGTGGAATAAGATAAAAGTGGTATGTTGAGATGGGAGATGGATAGATCAGAATTCTATCTTAGATTCCAAAATGTAGAGGAAGAAAAAGGACAAAACCTAGCTGAGATAATGATAGAAATACTGGCTGAAGCTTTGGAAATAACTCGAGATAAGATGATGGGTGGAATAGATGAGGTTTATCGAGTTTTCACAAGATATGCGATGAGAAATAGCTTACCAAGAGAAGTTCACATTAGATTTACAAAGAAAGCCATTAAAACGCAAA
The DNA here is from genome assembly GCF_049901715.1 of Pseudonaja textilis. Lineage (NCBI taxonomy): Eukaryota > Metazoa > Chordata > Lepidosauria > Squamata > Elapidae > Pseudonaja > Pseudonaja textilis. The sequence continues at coordinate 58,429,698 of NC_141990.1, read as the reverse complement.
TACTGCAAATGGCAAAAGAGAAAACATTGAAATACAAAGATAAGGAGATTGTGGTCTTGAAACAAATACCCAGAAGAGTGAGAGAGATGAGAAGAGAATACAGATTCCTGACTAAAATGCTACTTAAAAAAGAGGTGAATTATAGATGGCTGATTCCAGAAGGTTTAATGTTCACATGGCAAGAACGGAGGCATAGAATTGACTCAACTGAGAAAGCGGAATTATTTTATACAGAAATTTTTGGAAGGAAAGAGGAAGAGGCCGAAAAAGAGATCTCACTAATTGAATTCCAAGAGGACTGCCAAATGGCAACTGAAAAAGAAGAAGGCACAGTAGGTGGAAAGGTAGAAGACAAAGAACAACGTGAACTAAGATCTATGAGAGCTGCTAAACCTAACTCTAAAATATAACCATGGAAGAGAAAAAATTGATTACAATTAATATAAATGGACTTAACTCAGCCGTTAAAAGAAGGAAAAACCTTTCATAAATTAGAAATTAAAATTTGATATAATTTGTCTACAAGAAGTACATATTAAAAAACAATATGAGCAATTGTTGATACAGCCAAAATTAGGGAAAATATTTACTTCCTTGACCCAATGTAAGAAAAGAGGAGTGGTTTTATATATTAAAGAGACCACCCCAGCAAAATTGATCTATACCGATGATGATGGAAGAATACTAATGGTGGAAATAATGGACAATAATATGAAAACACTCCTGATTGCAATTTATGCTCCGAATGACAAACAAGAAGAATTCTACAAAAAATTACATATGAAAATAATCGAACTGGACTATGCTAATATAGTTATGATGGGAGATTTTAATGGAATTGTAGACAATAAATTGGACTATACAGCACAGAAAACAATAACGCAAAACAGAAAGACTCTCCCTAAATCTTTTTTTTAAATGGTAGATGAAATAAATTAAAAAGATATATGGAGAGAAAGAAATGCTAAAACTAAACAATATACCTTCTAGTCAAATAGACACTTATCATAATCTAGAATAGATATGATATGGATGTCAACAGAATTAATGACTAACATTCAAGAAATAAATATTGAAACAAGTACTTGGGCAGATCACAATCCAATGACAATTAAATGGAAAGGACAAAAAAGAAGATCTAGATGGACGTTAAATAATACTATTTTAAAGGAAAAAGACTTCACACAGTGGATGGAGAAAGAATTGGCTTTTTTCTTTAGAGAAAACAAAAAAGAAGATACATCAATTCAGAATGTATGGGATACAATGAAGGCATATGTTAGAGGTTTGATAACAGACTATACAAGGAAAAGGAATACTATGAAAAGACTAGCCTCTAAGGCCCTAGAGGATGAGCATAAAAGACTTGAAAAAGAGCTACAGAAAATGCCACAGAAAAAGGACATCAAGCTAAAAATGGACATAATTAAACACAAAATGGGTCAAATAGAAAAAGAAGAATTAGCACAGAAAATTAGAGGTGCTAAACAGAACTACTTTCAAGATGCAAACAAACCAGGTAGATGGTTAGCATACAAACTGAGAAAGGAGAAAGAATCAAGGGAAATATTGCAATTAATAGATGACCAAGGCCAAGTTTGCCATGGTAGCAAAGAGGAGAAGGAAATCATTCGAGACTTCTATGGGAAATTATATATGCAAGAGAATATTGATGAGGAAAGAGTTAAGCAGTACTTACAGAATGCTAATTTACCCCAGATACCTAAAGAGACCGAAAAAATGTTAGAAAGCAATATAACAATGATGGAGTTAACTGAAGCACTCAAGAAGCAAAATAATGGAAAGGCACCAGGCCCAGATGGACTTCTGGTAGAATTTTATAAAACATTACAAGAATCATTGAATCTTCCATTGCTAGAAGTTATGAATGAAGTTATGTTAAAGAAGAAGATACCTAAATCATGGTCAGAAGCCTATATTACACTTATTCCAAAAGAGGAGGCCGACCCATTACAAATTAAGAACTATAGACCCATTTCTCTACTAAATGCAGATTATAAAATCTTTGCTTCAATATTGGCAGAAAGACTTAAAAAATATTTAAATAATTTTATCCATCCTGATCAAAATGGATTTCTGCCAAAGAGACAAATTAAAGACAATATGAGAGTAATCTTGGACACCTTGGAATACTACGAGGCACATCCTGAACAACAAATGGCTCTGATATTACTAGATGCACAGAAGGCATTTGATAATGTGAATTGGTGATTCATGTTATTACTGTTGGAACAGATGAGTTTTGCTAGAAAATTTATTCAAGTAATAGAAGCTATATACTATAAGCAAAAGGCAAAGGTAATGATAGAGGGTGAATTGACAGACTCTATTAATATAAGAAAAGGAACAAGACAAGGGTGCCCACTATCACCTTTGCTGTTTGTGTTAACTTTGGAAGTGTTAAACAGAAATATTAGAGATGAAAAGAATATAAAAGGAATGAAAATCAAAAAAGAAGAATTTAAGCTGCAAGCATTTGCAGATGATCTGGTTTTCATCTTAGAAGACCCTTTAGAAACAGCATCAAAATTGATAGAAAAGATAGAGACATACGGAAAGGTGGCTGGTTTGAAAATAAATAAAGATAAGACAAAGATTTTGACAAAGAATATGCTATTAAGACAAAAGGAAGAACTGGCAGACCTATTGAATATTCAGGTCACGAATAAGATTAAGTACTTGGGGATATATTTGACAGCAAGATGTAGTACATTAAAAGAGAATAATTATATTAAACTTAAACAGCAGATAGCGCTAGATTTGGTGAAACGGGAAAACTTACAACTGTCACTAATAGGGAGAATTTCAACAATCAAGATGAATATATTACCCAGAATTTTATATTTGTTTCAAACAATTCCAATTAGGCTTGGAAAAGACTACTTTGAAGATTTAAATAAAATTAAGTTAAAACTTTTGCAAGATGCTAGAATTAGAGGAGGATTTGGTTTGCCTAATTGGGAGTTGTACTACCAAGCTACAAATCTGATGTGGGTTAAAGAATGGATAACACTAAGAAATACTAGATTGCTGACATTAGAAGGACATGATTTGTTGTTGGGGTGGCATGCTTTTTTATGGTACAAAGGAACTAAAACACAGGGGTATTTTAGAAGACATTATATACGGGAGTCTCTGTGGTTAAACTGGGAGAAGATTAAAAGACAATGTTATTTGAAAATTCCTGTCTGGTTATCGACTATTGAAGCATTTTCGTATCCTATAATATACAAAAAGGAATAAACAGTTAGATATGGTGAAATATTGAATGAAAAGGGTGAAAAATCTATGCAAAAACTAGAACAACAAGGTATAAAGATGAATTGGTTTTCATATGCGCAAATACATTCAAGGTATGATAAAGATTCTAAAACAGAAGGTTTCTATGATAAACTGACTGACTTAGATAAGATTTTGACACTGTATGGATATTTATTAGAAATTAAACTAGAAGAAAGAACAAGTTAAAGAAACTATGATTGCTTGGGGGAAGAATTTTGGATATGGGATCGATCTAGAGAAATGGCAAAAATTGTGCTCTCAAAATTATAAAATGACAATGTCAACAGCATATAAAGAAAATCTGTATAAGATGTTTTACAAGTGGCATTCTCCCCCAACAAGAATAGCAAGAATGTTCAAGAATAAATCCGAAAAATGTTGGAAATGTCGTCAGACACCTGGCTCATATTACCATATGTGGTGGACTAGTGTGGATGCTAAAAAATACTGGACTAAAATCCACATGTGGTTGGAAAAAATGACAAAAAAATATATAGACTTGAAACCAGATATTTTTATTGGGAATTTTACCTGAAATATATAGTAAAGACTTGAAATACCTGATTGTAAATGTATTAACAGCGGTTAGGATTGTATTTGCTAAAAACTGGAAAAATGAGAAAATACCATCACAGGAGGAAATCATTAAGAAAATATTGGAATGTGCTGAAATGAGTAGATTGACATCTGAAATTAGAGAACAAGAGGATAAACAATTTTATAAAATTTGGGATTTTTTCTATCAATGGTTAGACATAAAGTACAGTAATGAAATATGTAGACTTTTAGAAAATAATAAATATATAAAGATGTAGTTCTTCCTTATTATATCTACAAAATGATTTTACGATAGATTTGGGATGATAAAATAAACTAAGTAAATTATGGTTATCTTGTAAAACACGAATGAATAAAAGTACAATCAAATGATTGATTAATAATGATACTGAGGTATTTAATTTTTGATTGACAATATGAGATTATATGTAATGTAATTGTAATTGAAGACTACGAAATGGAAGCACAAAACAATTTGTAAACCAACTGGCACACTGTATGTACACCTATGGAAGATAGCTTGATGTTTTTATGTTTTGTTTGTTTATGTTCGTTTTTAAAAACAAATTAAAAAAAAATAAAAAAAAAGAAAGAAAATGTAAAACCCTAACCCAAAGATGGGGAAGGAGGGAGTAGGATGAGTGCGGGAGATCTCTTATTGGTCTGTCAATCATCCCCAATGTGAAGACCTGCCTCCCACTGGAGCCCCAGCCAGATGGCTGAGACAGATCTTTAAGCTCTTGCAGGAAGGTTTGAGCTGATCTCGGGGTGGGGGAGCAAAACGTTCCAAAGGGCAGGAGCAATGGCAGAGAAAGCTCTTCTCCTGGACACCACCCACCAGAATACCCTGGCCCCAAAGCATGCCCCCTCTGCCAGCACAGGTGGGGCAGGCCAAACCCTGTGAGTGAAATAATCCTGCAAGTAGCCATGCCATGAAGGGCTTTAAAGGTAATTCCCAACATCTTGAATTGCACGTGGAAGTAAAAGTACAGCCAGGGCAGTTAGCTGAACATTGGTGTTACATGGCCCATTCTTTGGGTCCCAAAACTGTCCACACCATCACTTTCTGCACCAGCGGTAGCTTCCAATGTTCCTCAAGGGTAACCCTATATAGAGTGCATTGTAATAGTCCGAACACGAGATGACTATGGCTTGAATGACTGAGTGCAGGGACTCCTGATCCAGGAAAGGCTGTGTCTGGATTGATTATGTCAAAAGTACTAACCCCAGTTTATTCTAATCCAGTAATGCAGACCCTTTATTATGGAAAATCTTTCTTTTCTTTTTGAAAAAGCTGTAATAAATTTGGAGATCAGGAGGCACTTCCTGACTGCATGAATTACTGTACCAATTACTAGAACAAGCTTCCACATAACACAGTGAATCTTCACTAGAGATTCTCATAGAGAGGCTGGAGAGCATTCACCATATATAATCCACTAGAGCACCAACAGGGAGTATGGAGGTTCAACTGGATCAATTCTATGATCTCTTCCAATTTATGATTCTTTCATTCTGCAAAAAGCCCTGAAGACTGTTGTGGTCTGCCGGCAGCCTGCACAGATGGCAGCAGAGTCGGGTGGTGGGGCAAGTCCTGGAGTCTGGGGATGATTCAGATGAGGATACTGAGTCTGATACAGAGATGGAGCCAGAGCCATCTGGGAGTTATGTGCTGACTCCAGAGTCTCTAGAATCTGACAGCAGCGAGGCAGAGGAACAACGGAAGGTTGTTCCCAATGCGCCAGAAGTCAAGAACAGTTAAGACAAAAGGGGCACTTCAGGAGTAAGGCTTGGAGGTGATTGGCCCTACCATAAGACATAAAGGCAGAGCAAAGGGACAGGAAATTTTGCAGGAAGCAACTATGTTTGTACTGGTCAGTTTGAAACCTGAAGCTCTGTGTTGAATTTGTGCTCCGTTTGGCCTTGTATAACTAATTGGAAATTGAGACATTGGCAGCATTTCAAGGAAGATAAAGGTGTGTGCTTATTAGACTTATCCTGAAGGACTTTGGCAAACTTCCATGGCTCTATTTACAAACTGTGTGAGACTCATTATGGGCTGTGAATGTCTAAAATTTACAGCCGTTGAAATAAAGAAAAAAAAGGTTTTGGGATTAACGTGTGTTTGTTACTGTCTCAATAAGCCTCAGTCAGAACAAAGAAGTAAAGAGCTTTATCATCTACAAACTATTATTTATGAGGATATTATCCAACCAAATTAAAAAAGCTATTCAGAATCCAAGCATGTTGTTTTCCTCTGTATCAAGTTGAAGAATTAAATGTAATTTATAGTAAATTATTTTGATGTATTCAGACTACACATTTACCTTTGTTTTTGAAGCACACGCTAGCAATCCAGAAACTGTGTTTGTGTGTGTGCATGCATATAAAAAAACCTCACATACCTATCTTTAAATTATGAGAATCTCCCCCAAAATCAAAGAAATAAATGCAATTAGTTCCCTCTTTAGTGAATTTTATCTCATCAAAAACAAAGCTTCCTATACAATAACATAGCATGATTATTTGTTCTGTGGGTTTCTATATATTCCTTAGTACGGCAGCCATTTTTATATATTACAAAGATAAATAATATAGATTGAAAGGTGGAATTTAGTTAAAATCATTAGGTAGGTTATATTATTTCCATATTTATTTTAAATTTGTTCATGCCATCTTAATTTTATTTCAAATACACTATAAACAGAAATATTCTGAAAATATATGTAGCACAAATAAAAGACAATAAAAGGAATGCTCCAGTTTTGCAGATACTTCTAGAAACTATCTAAAGGATTAATCTGCAGCTATTCAACTGCAGAACATTACTTCTGTGATACAGACTTGTATATGAACTATTAAATCTATTAAATCAATAGCAATTCCTCCAATATACTATTAAAAATGATTTAATGAGCAGTACATTTTTGTTGATGGGTCAGGAAAGCCCTTTTTCAGCAACTGTGGCTGAATATAAATATATACAACCTCTGATCCATCATTGCAATTATATAGAAACTGAAACATGAAATATGAACTATTTAAAATATACATGAAGGCCATAAAGATTGTATTAGAAGATGTAAACAGGAACAATCTGGAATACAGGCAAGCTAGAAAAATTCTGCATACAATGTTAAGAATCAAGAAACTGTTATTTTTCAGTTAGACAACTGTTCCATAACCTCTGCTGCCTTGTTACGGGTCAAAGACAAGAATCATTCCCAGAAATATCTATGACTGAGCCTTTTCTGCATATGCTGCATGTGCAGTACCAAATTGTGGCCATTTCCCAAGGCTATATTCTTCATTATTAAACAGCAAGAACAAATGGTATAAAGGCTGTTATTCCAAAGAGGGTCTTGTGAAAATAAATTGTTTACAATGTGAAATTAGCAAGCCATTGTGCAATTAAACATTTTGTAAGATCATGCTGAACAGCCTTTGTCATTTTAATACTCATTGTCCCAGTTTGGTGAAAATGTGTTAGAATTCTTCATTCCTTTATTTCAAGGCATCATGATTTTATTGGTCTCACTGTAAAATTCTACCTCATTAATTATCCTGAACTTCTGCATTTGAGAACTACGTCAAACAAAGTTGGCAAAAGAGAAAAGGCATACATTTAGAGTGTAATGGTCAATCCATGTCCCAATTATTGTTTCAGAGATATTTCCTTATCTTAACAGAGTAATTGGTGGACACAACAGCCGTAGAAGTGGGAACAACTTCAGACTTACTTATTGAATTTCCTTGTGGGAACTGGTAGAAAGTGTTGAAAATGATTACATGATTGCAGCTGATTGAAGCAGCCGCAACTTTGCCAAATTTCAATCTCATGGGAGTAATGGATTTCATATTTTGGACACATTCATAAAGGACATTCCAAAACATGACCTTTTTTTTTCTTATGTTTCTACTCTATATTATTTGTTGTGAGCTACAACAATTTTGACAGAAGTCAAAATTATTCAGAAGTGTAAATATAAATGTTATGCCAATCTACAAACAAAGTAATATATATATAGCTCACAATAAATAATTTACATACTGACACTAAATTAAAAATATATTAGCAATAAATATTTATACAATTTAGGATGCTTTTTATTTCATAAGCTATTATAGTAGTTAAGATTGGATAGAGACTGTGGGCTGTCCCCCCTCACACATTCACTAGATCTAAGGAAATCCAGTCACCATCTGTAGTCAAATTTACAGTGCAGTTCTTGAGGGGATAAAATAAAAGGTCCTCATATATGCCACTTCAGATTCCATAAGAAAAGATAAAAAATACATGTAATAAAGAAGCATTTGTAATATGACTGTAAAATTTCTTCTGTGGCATGCCAAGTTTATTTCTCTACAGAAATGCATTGCTCAGTGTACGTATCACAAACTATTTGGGACGTATCATTGAAAAAAATATGTTTACGGGATTCTGCATTGAAATAACACATGAGAATCAAGCTGAAACATAAAAGGCCAGATTTATTCCTAGCAATGTACAATTAACAGCTATTCAATCATGCCAACAATTAAAGCAAACATAATACTAGTTGACAGCTGGCTTGAAAAAAATGGCTCCTGAAAGTAACAAATATGCATCAATTTTCCCTTAATTCTAAAATAAAGGTATGAATATGCATGATCACCAAGAATATGTATCATTATCTGTATTGCACTTCAAGTATGAATTTAAGCAGGATACAGTTTGTTTCAAAAATCTATCAACAAACTATAGTCATCTGTTTAGAAATATGGGCATACATGGATTTTTTTTTCTAATGGCATTAGACTAATTCAACAGATAGCGTTCACTGATAAACATACCAACATAAACTCAAAAGTTATGGACAAATCCAAAATGAAACTAGACCATTAAAAATTTAGACAGATTAGTATAGCTAACTCTGGCAGCAAAAATAATGTTGGGAACATACAGGGCTTTAAGAATTGGGGGCGGGGGCTCATTTCAGCAATCAGTTCTATAACCTTGTGTAACACATAACAAATCTGCAAACCTGTGACATACTGCAGAATTATTAATATTTGCAATGTGTGAATTAATTCTTCAAGCAGCTTTATAATTAGACCTCAAATGTTATACTGAATAGTTGATTCAAAACTTATTTTTTTCTTGTCAGAAAACAACATTGTTGCAAATCAGCTGGAGGACTTTATAACACAAGGCAACATGCTGGCAATATGAGCTAACAAGCTGATGAAACGCTACTATCCCAATTTTTCACAATATCTGAATTCCTTGACTTATAACTGGTCATTTAGTGACCATTTGAAGTTAGAATGGACCCCCCCAAAAAGATTTTTTTAAAACTCTTTTTGTGGTCATGTGATCACATTTTGGGCACTTGGTAACTGGCCCAAATTTACAGCTATTTGCAACATCCATGGTCATATGATCACAATGCACTTTTTGGGGGGACGGGGGCTAGAAACCAATATTTACTTCCAGCTTCTGGCAAAAAAAACACCCACTATAGAGTATGGGTTCGTTAATGATTGTGGTGTTTGCTTAATGGCCATGGTGATTCATTTAATAACTGCCGTAAAAAATGTCATAAAATCAGATTGGTTGTGTAATGATCTGCTTAACAATATACAATGCAATGTCAGGCTCAGTTATACTTGTAAATCAAGCACTAGCAGGGAAAATTAATCTATACCATTAGATTATACCTGGATGGCCCCTCCAGGTGCAGTCTATTGCACGTTTATTGGACATATTTTTCTCATTCCATAAATTTTTGCTTTGTACTTTAAGGACCTCTTAATTACCTTATAGATCTCAAGAAGCTTTTTCAAACAAGTGAGTCTCAGGAGACAGAACTGTATACTCTCTATGTATTTTCCTGGGGGCAGGGGGCGGGGAGCGATAGCAAAGAGAAACAGTTTCAAATATCCTACTGATTTCCCAGTCCTGTCAAAAATCAGATTTCATTCGCTCAAATCCTAAACATTAACGCCCTTGTGCTGGTCCTGCATTAGAGCACTTGGAAGTAGTGCTTTTGTCCCTTTTGGTATTGCTCCTCTTTCTCTTTGAAACTTATAGTACGTTTGGCCTTTCAGAAATATGAAAGGTACGACTTCCGGTTTGAAGGGCTTCGGCGACAGACAGAAATCTGCGATCGTGCGCTGTTTCTGTCTGGGTTCGCTGCTGGAGCGCCCCAAGCTGGCTGGTTTCGGGGCTAAGCCACGCCGTAGAGGTGGTGAAGAGGGGGGAGACCGCCAGCAGGGTTGAGGAGAGCCGCATCTGTTCTCCTCAGCCATTACTCCCTTTCCCGAAGGTGGTTGCAGCGGTGGTCAGAAATGGCCACCACAAAGAAGAACTCAACCGGAAAAGAATGTGCAGGAGGAAGATAAGAAGTGAAAGTTTTGGCTGACCGGGTTAAATTGTAAAAGCAACAACTAAGGTACCCTGGAATTTAAAGTTACAAAAAATAACATCGCTCCCAAAGAAGAGTCGGAAGCAGTGAAGGAAAGTGAAAAGGGAAAGGTTTGCCTTTTTTCTTCTTCTCTCTCCTTCCCTATACTGACAACTAAGAGACTTAAATAAGAAATCAGAAAAATCCGCTTTGACATCAATAGGCAATTAAGCTGTAAATAAAACAAAATGCCAAAGGGATAATAAAGATTTCTGGACATTAAAATTTTTCTTTTTCATAAGCAGGAAAGAAGAGAAAAAGAATAAGGGCAGGATCTGGAAGAGGGGGAGACTGCCTGGAATTAAAAAGAATCTACAGTAAAACTTCAACAAGACTTCTAAAAGATACATTTTAACTGAAACTTTGCAACTAAATAGTAACCCCAGGAAGAGAAAGTGAAAAAAAGAGCAAAAAAGAAACAGCTTGCGTGTATTTGGATTATTTGGTGATCTTTGGATCCTTGGTTATTATATTTGAATGGTTAAAATCAATTGGGTGGTTGTTTAAAAATTTATACAAAGGCACCACTTCTGGATGAATTGAAAATGGAACTTAAAAAGTACAAAGAAGATGCACAAGAAGTGAAGGGTTCTTTTGGCTTCGTTTTTCAATTCTTAGAAAAGGAGATTTGGAACTATGAGAAACAACAAGAAATGACTGCAAAACAAGAAGACTGGGACAAAGAAGAAGCCATCTTTAATGAACAAGTAATTCTATCTGGGGAAGAAAAAGGAAAGGGGAAAGAGAATGGAGAATTTAAGACTTAAAAAAACAACCAAAGAAAAGAAAAATAATTCAAAAAATAAGTATAACACTGGAAAGCAACAGAAGAGGGGAATACAGAAGAGAGAAATAGAGGTAGAGAGACAAGGGGGTAAAAAGGGGAGAGAGAAGAAGAGAGGGAAGAAGGAAAGGAAAAGAAGTTACAAAGGACTGGAGCAAGATATAGAGAAACAGGGCCTATTTAGAGATAATGTGTGAAAATTTAACTGAAAAAGGGGTTCTGTAAAGGTACATAAGACTGTATTGTTATATTAGTAATAGAAATAATTTTAGAAAATTGGAAACAACGTATGATTAAAATGAGGGATAAAATAGTTAGTGTAATTTAGTGAAATGTTTGTGAATAAAATAAGTGAAATAAAATAAATGAGAAAATTGAATTAGGAAGGAACGGGAACATTTTAATTAGTTAATCTTTTATAAAATATAAGTGAAGGGGGGGGAATTAACTATGGAAAGCTTATAATTGTTCCCATAGAAGTATGATATTTAATTGAAAAGTAATGTTAAAGATGTTAAGACTTTAATGAATATCAATATTAATATTAAAATTGAATTGGAATGGAATGTTGTTTTAATTATATACATTTATAATTTTTTTTTTAAGAATACAGTGTGTATTTTAAGAATGTACCAAGCAGAATCCGAATGGAAGTTATGTATCATATTGAATGTTACAACTTTAGGGAAAAGATATAAAGGCGTCATACTCCAATCAGTAACTACAGGAGAAATTTTATTTAATGAGAAAAGATAATAGATAATTGAAACAGGACAGACAAAAAATATAAATATAATGATCTGAATTGAGATGAGATAATTAAAATAAAATTGAGAAAATTAAAAGAGGGGAGAAGCTATGCAGAAAATGTAAAATAGTAATAAGATATGGAATAGAATATAAAAATGAGCATGAACCTGAATTTGTGTCTGTATGAAGAAATGTAACCCAGGATTATGCTGCTTTCAAAAAAGATGTTTTATTTTTATTTTTTTTCTCTTTGTAAAAACTCAAATAAAATTTACAAAAAAAAAAAGAAATATGAAAGGTACAAAGCTGTGAAACCATAGTGTCAGCAACCATAGCTTTGTCAGAAGAGCTGTTACATGATACCATAAACACAAGTACACAACCTACAGCTTGTGAACTCTCTACATTCCACCAGGGTATTGCAATCACTGTAATGGTGAAGAGAAACAATTTTTTACACTGTTTCCTCTATATGCACAATATGACTTTCCTTCTAAACTCTTACATATAATGTACCGTGGCAGGGGCTTAGATTTTTAAAAGCAAGAATCTGAGCTCCCCTTTCTTTTTCTCTCCAGCCGGTCTTCTTGTCTAGCTGTTTTCTCCTGATACAACCTATCAGTGTGACTGCTTTCTTTCAGAAGCGTTCTGCAAGCTCCGTGGTCAGCAACCTGTAGCAGGGAGATTTTGATGTATAATAGGAAGCTGTTATTGTGGAACCAAATGCTATTGGGTAGTGTCAAATGTGGGTCCTGTCAGAAAAATGAAATGACAGAAAACAACAGCAAAAAATAAAAGTGGCTCCAGAAGAAAAAAAATATGCAAATCCTATATAGAAAAAATATTAGGAAAAGAATTAATCTCTTCAAAGAATGAATATGAAAGTGGCCACAAGGAAAAAGGATGTAGAAACTGTTAAAAGAGTAAACTTTCCTTTTGTGAGTTGCTAAGTATGTGGAAAATTTTAAATGGGTGATTCAAAAAGGATGCCAATAAAGGGTGCCAATAAAAGGGAATATTTGTAGCTCTCTGAGCACAAGGACCACCAAGGACCGCATTAAAAGGATATTTAGTAGTACGATGAAGCAAAAAAGACTGCGGATGAGATGAAAATACATTAAAAAAGAATGACTGCTGGAAAAATGAGAATGAAAATTATTGTAGAGTGAAAAAAGGACAGTTGGCAAGAATGTAATCAAAAACAACAAATGCAGAAAAAATTTGATGGAAATAAAAAATATTTGGGAAGTAAGTAAAGGAAAGAACAGAATTTCAAAATAAAACTGAGGAAATAATATAGAAAGAAAATGGGTTAAGAAAATACTGGAAATAATATTTGAGAGTCTATAAAGGAAATGCGTGGAAACATGGAATCAAAATGAATGGATTTCTTTAAAAATGTTGAAAAAATGATGAGGTGACAAATGATGATGAAGAGGAAGAAGAGGAGAAGACATAATCACTGAGGAATGTTTGAATATGAAAAGGTTTGTACAAATGCTGCACGTTTACTAATGAAGACGAAGTATAGGATAAGTGAAAAGATTTTAATAATGAAATGTTTGCAGAAATATGGAGTTAAAGTTTTGACTCAATGTCATAACAGCAGTATACGATAGAAATAAAGTGTAAGAGAGATATACATTGAACGCTTAGCAAATAGTTCAATAAGGAACAGGATGAAGACAAAGATATCTAATTTCCCCATGGTTCTTTAATGCATTTATGAATAAATGTATAAGGAATGCTTCTGACGAATGATGAGGAAGTGAATGTATGTGTACTATTTGGCCATGTTGTTAACCAAAAGCTTGAGTGATCTGTAGTGAATAGATGTAATAAAATGTGTGGATGACCTTGGGGGACAAGGAGAAGAGATGCTGCCTAGGAAACAATCAAACAAAAAAGAGAAGAAATTTCTACTTTCAGATTTTCAAGATTCTGTTACTGTAGCCTTACAATAAAGGATATCACCATAAACTATACCACCAACACCATTTGTTTAAAGTGGTATAGGATTCCCTGTCTTAATAAGGGGTTGATTAGAAGACCTCCAAGCTCCCTTTCAGCTTTGTTATTCTGATAATTAGTTCATATAGGTGAGTTTCCTGTGGTTTATCTGGGAGGGCTGACACAGCCCAAACCGCCTAACAGGGCTTTTATCATGGTGAAATGAGCAGGAATTAGATATATTTAAGGGGGAGGGAGAAAGAGAGAGAAGACAGAGAGGGATGGAGAGAAAGAAGGGTGGAGGGGTGGAGGGGGGAGAGGGAGCGGGTGGGTGGGATAAAAATAGAACAACCATAATAACAAAGAGTCTCACAAATTTCTTAGGCATATCCCCCCCAAATAGCAAAGAAAACATTAGATGATTGAATTATATTTTAGTGACACCATGTGGCTACATGCCAATTTGCTATCTGCTGAATTGAATTTCTTGTCATTGTGTAGGACAGATGAAACCTCATAAAGAAACATAATTCAGAAAGAAAATAGAGACCTTGCTGATTTACAATTTAAGAAGCACAACTAATAAATCAATAATCTAATCTAATAAAGTGGATTAGAGAAGGAAGTTTGTCCAAATTAGCTTATTTTCTTGTATTGTCACACCAAAGTGCATATTGATCACCAATTTAGCACTTATTTTCTAAACCTAAAATCTTATCCAGAAGGATATAAATCAGGGGTGTCAAACTGGCAGCCCACAGGCCGGATGCGTCATGTACAGATCACGCCCATGCCCAGCTCTGCGAATGGGAAACACATCATGAAACCTCACATGACCGCAACATGATGTGGCTAGTTTGACACCCATGATATAATTAACACCTGAATTTTTAGCATACTGAGATTTATCTAGCATCTAAATTAACTCGCTTTACTATGCCAGCAATTTACCTCATTTTACACAGAGAAAAAATAATATTACCATTGATACTATTACTACAGCTATTTTACATTTAGATTTGCAACAGTTTTAATCTCCCTCCCAATTCTGACAAGAAAATTATTATTCTATTTGGCTATGAGATTGATTTACTGATTTATAAATGACAGGTAAAATTCTGCTGGTTTTTTGCTACAAGATAATCAGAAAACCCAAGAATGTTTTTAAAAAGACTATAGCACTTAATCATAATAATAAGATTTAAAAGGAAGTACATGAAGCCAAAATTATGACACGGTTCATATATCACATTAAGCTGTAAACCACTGTTTATCAACTACACTGTTGACTTCATGCATTTCAATTTAAAAAACAATCCCAAGCATTTTGAATTGTGAATATCCTATAAAATCCTGTAAAATGAAGGATTTTTTAAAAAAAATAGAACCCTACTATTTTAAATATAAAAATGGTCCAATTAATTATCTAATTCTAACATTCCATTTAAAACAACCTCAATGAGAATGTTTTAGTGAATTCTTAGGAATAAATGTTATACTTTCCCAGAGTTTCTTCGGCATAAGTAATTTCTATAAACCAAAGAAACACAGTTGCCCATAATAGACTCTTATGATTCATGCTGAAGGAAATCCATCAGCTAAAAACCCAAGAAAAATATTCCTGCTGTTACTCCACACATATTGCTAAGTGATGCGTTGGAGAATGTTTCCTCCAATAAGTAAGCTTTAAAACTGCAGATTTATTAGGACTATTATAATAGTATTGAATTATTGTTTCTGTCTAATTTCCCTTTTATATGCATGTAGAAAAGTAAGGTTAAATTGAATATTAAATTCTGTTTTTTTCCATATAAGTAAGATATCATTTATTAAATCTCATATTTTCATTTGCATAAGCAGAATATATAGAGATTGGATTTCATTTTTATCAGAGAATATTAGAGCACAGTACAGTCCCTTCTATAAGTTTGTCCTGTGCATTGGCACTTGGAGGAAAAAACCCAATACAATGACTATTAGCAAATGACAAACACAGATAACACATGTATAACCATAAGCAAATAGCTTGGTCTAGTGCAAGGCTCTGCTAAAATACATTCCGCATAGAGTATAACAAGAGAATTAATATCTTAGAAAACTTTTTTGGATTTCTCAAAACAGTACTAAAAATCAATTTTGCACTATTAAAATGCATTGCAAATAATCCAGCAAATGATTTATTGAGCAGATTAAATCAGTTTGTGTTGATTGTAAATATTCTAGAATTCATTTAAAAAGTAATAAATTATCGATTTGTTTATTATGTGAAACAATACCTTGTAAAATTTCTTTAGCATCACAATAATATTTTATTATTGGAAACTCAGTTAAGAAGTTAGGAAAAGACACAAAACTATTGCCTAAAAGCAAAGAAACTTCAATGAAATCAAGCACAAGCAATGGTTCCTTGTTGTTTCCAAGACACTATGAAATTGAACTAATTATGATACCCTCAGGAATACTGCACTGAGATTATTTTTATCTAAGTGTTTCTTAGTATATATGACTCATATTTACATACAAATTAAGATGTCATGCTTAGTGAGAATTTAATGCAACCTGTATTTAACTTCTCACCTAGCATCATGAACTCCAGGCAAACAAGTCCATCCAGCAGAATGAGCAAGACTGAGATGCAACAAATATATCTATTTTTATCTATTTCAATTAATATTTTTACTGACCTACATCATTAGCCTCTTAATAGTGTTATAAATAATAAATAATATATATGGCTTTATTTTTTAGTCCATTTGATTACAAATAGCTCTTTAACGTGGTTTAACAATCAGTATTTCCAGTGCTATAAAAATACGTTCCCAATATCAAATATAGTTTTGCTGCATTTAAAAGAGCAAACAGATATAAATGAACATAGATAGCTTACAATTCCTTTTCTATTCTATCTGTCCATTCTCCTTTATTCCTTCTAAACTACCCTAACATCCATTTGCATAGCTTCTATCACAGACATCTTCACCAATTCCAAAGCAGCAGCTATGGAAGGCCTTTGAATAAATAAAAAGTACTGTATTTTTTGGAGTATAAGATGCACTCCCCCCCCCCAAAAAAAAAGTGGGTGGAAATATCTGTGCATCTTATACAGCAAATATTGCCGAAGCCCCGCCCACCCCCACTCTTCAGCCTATGGCTCCCAGCAATTTGCCTCCTTGCAGCAAACAGCAAACAGCCTAGTCAGCTTCAGGACAATCTGATTAGCACAAGGAGCTGATTGTCTATAGGATCGACCTCCCGACGATCAGCTGTTTCAGGCTGCAGGGATTGCCATAGCCTGTTGTTGCCTCCATGTGCCCCATTTTCAGACTCTACATCCCATTTTTGGCCTCAGCGCACCCCATTTTTGGCCTCAGTGCATCCCATTTTTGGCCTGTTCCAATCCCCGCCGCCCAGAACTGGCCAAAAATGGAGTGCGCAGAGGCTGAAAATGGGATGTAGAGGCCAAAAATGGGGCACACGGAGGCAGCAATAGGCAATAGCAATCCTTGCAGCCTGAAACAGCTGAACGTTGGGAGGCCGATCCTACCGACAATCAGCTGCTTGTGCTAATCAGGCTGTGCTGAAACTGACCAGGCTGTTTGCTGTTTGCTGCAAGGAGGCAAATTGCTGGGGAGGCAGAGGCAGATTTTTTTTTCTTGTTTTCTGTCAGCCTTTAAGAATCTGTCTTCTACCTGTCTTTCTGGTTGCCATAGAAATGGGGGGGGGGGAGGAAGGAAGGTTACATTAGGCTTGGTGGAGGGGGAGTGTGCTGGAGGCTTAAGCTGGTAAAACTTGGGAAAGCTTTCTTGTTTATGCTTACTTGCTTACTGCACAGCTGCAGCTATCTATCTATCTAGGCCAAAGTCAACAGCCAGAAGTCTGCCTGAAGATGCCCCACATGACATTATACATATTTCCGATTAGATGGCCAGTTTGAACTATTATGGGTAGGAACATTACCATAACTTTGTATATGTGATCCTCATGCCTAATTTCTCAGATCGTGAAGTACTTTGATGCTACCACTTGATTTCCAGTAAAAGTCCTTTTCTCTATTATCAATGGAGACCTCTTTCTTGCAAAATCCTCTTTCTTGGTTTTTAAATGGAGAACAGCCTGACATTTTCCTCCCCAAAAGCTAGGTGCACCTTATACTTTGAAGCATCTTATACTCCAAAAAATACAGTATATCTATATGTGGATTTGGGAAAGGATATTTCCCCATGAAATAATCCTCCATCTCCTTTGTGATAAAGTTGTGGCCTATTTTCTTCCAATTTCCAAAACTGCACTTGACAGTGGGACTGTGAAACTACATATTCTTGCCATCCTCCGACTATTCCCAACATTTGGATATCACCAGAAATACACCCAACGATTCAGGTCCAAGGATTATTCTTTTTTGTTAACATCTTATGTTTAGTTAGACCCATTCATCGTTTCCTATCCTTTCCCCATATTTTAACAGAATAATAGAATACCTTTATTGTCATTGCATTCCACGAATACAATGAAATTTGAAAGCTACTCCAGCACAGTGCCCCAAACACCACATCACAATCACACTACAAAGTAAATAATAATAATAATAATAATAATAATAATAATAATAGTAGTAGTAGTAGTAGTAGTAGTAGTAGTAGTAGTAGTAGTAGGACTAAATCACAAATGCACTGTTTGATTCAAGACAATTACTGCCATAAAAAATATCAAATGCCATAAGAAATATGAACAATCATATTCCAAGTTAAGGTCAGTTCAACTCCCCTTTTCCTACCACAGTTCCCGCATTTATATCTGACACATAAATCAACTTCATGTCATTGCTATGTTGAGTATTCACTAACCCCATTCATAACATCTCAGGATTTTTCTCCATTACTGTCCACTTCCATTCTCGAAATAGCAAAATATAAAATAGTATGCAGTGAAACAGCATTTTAGTGAACTAAAATGGGGTGGATAAGTATATTTATTTAACCACAGAACGTTATCATCTGCAATCATACATTATCTATAGTGACTGTACAATATCAGTACACAACTGGTGGTATTTTGATAATGATATCATTACACAATCTTGTTAATCAACATGGAACATTGTTCTATTCCATACAACTGAGATTTCACTGTAAGGAATTTGGACTGGATTGTAACATTGACGAAAAGACACTATGCAATGAAACAAACCTACCTACCTACTACCTACCTACCTCTTCAAAGGCTGAAAATTAAGGAGAAAATTGAGGAGAAAAGCCCATTGCTGCTTTTAAACAAGTGTACTAGATACTGGTGATTTTTTATTTTATTATAATATTTAATTTATAAAAAAACCAAATGCAACAATTAGTTACCATATTTTATAAGATTGTTTCTAACAGCTACTTTTATTAACATTTCAGCTACTTTTATTAACATTTTATCAGCAGCTTGAACCACTATCTTAAAATTATTTCAATATATCTACTCAAATGTTAGTATACTCTATTCTAATATGTACTGGACTAACCATTGTAGCTAATTCTAATCAATTAAAGTAAAACAATTTATTTCAATATTAAAATAATATGGAATCAAAATAGTCACATCACACTAACCTGCAGACACGGGCAGGAAAATACAGTTTCTGCCAAGATCGACATAGATATTTTGAATGATCAATTACGCGAATCCAGTCTAGTTCATCCATGGATACCTCAATATAATAGGAGTATGACCTTTAAAGATCAAATAAATTAAAAATATTGCCGTTATCTATCTAAAAATTTCACACATTTTAAACACTCTGGGGATCACTACGTTACATTCAATTTTAGACCAAAATAATCTATATTTAGGCCAAATGAGCTAATCTTGCTTCCTTCTGTCTCTGTAATTCCTTACAAAGATCCAAAATATATTCAACAGTTCTGAGAAAGGGGATGAACAATCTTATTAACCCATCAATTTTATGAGGCAAGTATACAACAAATCCACCTCAGTTTCAGGTAAATGCAAATATTTAACACACTTAAGATACAAAAGAAAATATTCTCTGAGTTTTTAGTTTTAAAATTTAAACTTAACCAGAAAAGTTGTACATAAAATATCAATAGGAACCTGAAAACATTTAGTAGATGATAGACATCATTAAATAGCTTGAACATGTGGATGTGTTATAACTCACTTTCCCATAATTTTTATTTGTCATTTACTGTATTTTATCAACATCTGTATCTATTTAAAACATTTTTATACTACCTGACTTCTATAAACAGTTCAGAAGGCACACAAAACTAAAAGTATAAATCTCTTCCTGCCCTTTGGTACCCTTTTAAGGCAATATTAACTTGTGGTGACTAACCCTGACTTGTCTCTGCAAGTTTTTTCACAATATTTTTCAGAAGTTGTTTACCACTGCCTCTTCCCTAGGGTTGAGAGAAAAGTTCACCCAGTTGGCTTTTGCCTAAAGCAGAACTAGAACTCACAGTCTCCCTGTTTTTTACGTGGTGCCTTAATCACTACACCAAACTGTTGCTCATAAAGCAAAATAAGGAATTATTAAAGTGTTAATAAAAGTATTTAAAACAGTATTTTTTATAAAAGCAGCAGTGAAACTAGGCATTTAAAAGACTCTCAAAACAAATCTTTATTATGGTTAAAAACCAACATAATTAAAACACTTTTAGAACTTGTGTAACAAAATATAAATATCATTTTTTAAAATAACTGAATATTCCCATTTATTTTTACCAAGTCTTTATCTTTCATTATGTTATGTTATTTCATTTTAATGATTTTATGTACTTGAAATCACTCCCAATCAGATACGTTTTCTTCAGCTGAATTTCTTAGTGTCAGCTGAAGTTCTCAGAGTCTGAAGAGAATAAAATGATCATATTCTCAAGCTCATTTCATCTTTCTTTTTTTAAGGCCAAGAATAAAAAACAAAAAGACTTAGAACCTACCTGCTATCTCGATCCCATAGTAATATTCGTATGTGATTGATTATTGATGGCTGACCCAATTTAATTTCAATACCAGAACGGCAATCATCATCAATAGGATGTCGGGAAAACCCATGGTCTAGATCATAGTTCTGTGTGTCTCCATCTAATAAGGCAGATTTCAATTCCCCTTTCACCACTTGGGCTCCATATTTCATAGTGGCAATGTTCTCACCTGGTACTGGAAAGAACAGCAATGAAAGTGGTTTAATCTTTCTTTCTGGCACATTTCCAATTGATTGATAAAATACATTATCTCTTCTCTGTGACTATTGTTAAAACACTGAAACTTTCAATAAATACTAAATAAGAAAGCAATAAGATAGTCATGATAACCAAAGCCTGACTGATTAAGACTCGGCTCTGCAAGTTGTTCTGGGGAACCTAATGAGGGAATTTGATTCTGGAGGTGGCTGCTAGATTGACAGCAGACACTAAATTCCCTCCCTTGCCATGGTGGCGCAGTGGTTAAAATGCAGTGCTGCCAACTAACCTACTGTTCACTCCAGGAGTTCGATTCTGAATGGCTAAAGGTTGTCTCAGCCTTCCATCCTTCTGAGTTTGGTAAAATGAGGACCCGGATTGTTGGGGGCAAAATGCTGACTCTGTAGAAGGGCTGTAAAGCACTATGAAGTGGTGTATCAATCTATGTGCTAGTACTAGTGCTTGCTTTCTGCTCCTCACTTGCTCATCTTTTTACTACCCATATCAATCTACTGTCTTTTACATTTTCATTGTTTATTTTATTGTTATTATTTTACTTTCATTTTGTTTAAACTTCCTTTTTATTTCCTTGTTTTTTTATTGTTGTAAAGTAGCCTCACGGTAAGATAAGCTGCAAATTAATTTAATAATAATATTTTGATCATGTTAGAAACCTCCAATACTTTGAATACAGATTATAAAATGCATAAAATGCTAATTCCTGAGAAATTAATCAAATTTGATTGATTAATTAAAAATTACCTAGTGAATAGAAACAGCCCCTTTATAAAAACATTCTAATAAAGGAACACAGAATATGGGAACAGAAAAAACCCAACCATAAAAATTTACAGCTAGTTACTTTAATGAAATTTAGAATTATGAAATATTCAACATGAATTCGTTGTTTGAATTTTTGCAGAAAAATGATGGCTACATCTCAAAATTCCATAAATAGAAGATCAGTCAAACTAATATTTACCTCTCCACCCATTTCCTTGTGACTTTCTTTAAGCTATATCATAAAAAGAAAACAAAACTAGTTCACAAAATACTCCCCTAATTCCTGTGACACTTACACCATGCAGTAGACTCCCAACCCACTTAAGAATAGGATTATTTACAAAAATAGTTTTTCATTGACTCAACCTTTAAATATCAAGAAACAAAGAAAAAATGTTTTGCTATTTCACTGGTTTACTGAGGATTAGATGAATTAGGACCAGGCAATATAATTAGCATATACAATCAGTTATTATAGGGTATATATTTCTGCTGGTTTAATAGCAACAGTTGGCTAACAACATTTTTAAAATTAAAATCTTTTTAATTTAAAAGAAATTAAACTAAAAGAAATAAAAAGAAATGTATAAAACCTTCCCTTTCAAGTATCAAAATACTTACTTAACATGCCCCTATAGTTGAGGTCCATGTCCCGACTTTCAGATCGAACCTTAATGGCATCCAAAATAGCATCAGGAGATAGCAATCCCGAAGGTCTTACGACATTTAAAAGCTCTGTCAAGCTCATCAATGGCAAGCGCACTGCCTTCATGATTTCAGCATGATTTTCCTTAGGATTGTGTTTACACCAGTTCATCAATGCTTGAAAAATGTCCTTCTCAGGAGCTGCAAATGAATCCCTCAGTACAATACTGAGAAGCGCTGGCTGAAAAGTAAAAAGAAATGGCAGTAATATAAGATAGATCAGTCAGCTCCAAGTAAAACTATACTATTTGAATTCTACAAGCTCTTCACTGTAAGCTAATAAATTCTGTTGACAATAAATGTTTGCTTATAAAAACATTCCACATATCTGCATAAAATTTTTATCCTTCCAACATAAAAGCAATATTAGCAGCAGTTCTTTACTAACCACTTTCAGGTATCTGAAGCTAGAGGAGAATATTCATTTCTATGATATAAATTATGTTATTCAATACAATCCTATTAATAAAATTAATAAACAAAATTAACTTGGAGCAAAACTGTTCCCATGGCCCATTACTGAAACTTATTTTTGTTTTGTGAAGATGCTTTTTATTATAATGTGGGTTCCTTTTGGTTTTGTTTATATTATTTTTTCGAATCCAGAATCCTCCAGGATGGGGCAGATTATAAGTACATATTGTTCCTTCTAATTAACTATTACAGAATTTCATGCAAGCACAGAAACTTTAACCTCCTGAACACAGAGCTTTTTCAAGAAGCATCTTCCTGGTTTCAATACATTTCAGAGAAGGAAATATTAAGAACTGCGGAATAATTGTGAATGAAAAATGGAACAATTCAGGTAGAATACATTTCAGGAATGACTGATTATTGAAAGGGCTTATGCAGGAAAATGAAAGCAAAATTATTGTTGAATACCATCTGGTCCACTGAAAGATAAACATTTGGAAAATAGTTTTAAATTCTATTTCAACCATTTCAACCATATTTTCCTAATATATATTTTAAAAAAACTTTAAAAACCCTAAATTGCTGACATACCTTAGAAAGAGACAGAAAGCCTTCACTGGAAAGTACCTCTTGAGCATTTCTGTCCATAAATATGAAGCACATACATGTCAATTTAGGTAGTGAGTAGAGATTAGCAACGTCATAGGTCATGCAAACATTCTGAATGTTAAGAATGGTGCAAAGGTATTCAGAGGTGGAATCCTCCAGTTCTGGAAACCCATATTTATGTGCTAAACTCAAAAAATCTAACAGGACTTCTTCTTTCTCATCTCTTAATGTGGCACGACCTGTATAAATATATTTCAATAACATTGTAAAGGCCTCTGCTGTGGTATCGTGGAGAGGGATTTCTGCTTCAGGCTGAGATTCACGCATTCCACCATATAATAACGCTCTGTTCAAATGTAGAGAAAGAATAAAAGTGATTAAAATTTATATTTGATAAAATCATGCAAACTCTAAAACAAAAAGAATGAAGTAACACAAATTCCAAAATTTCCAAAACCTCCAAGTGATATTTTAATCGCTGTAAAATCATCACACTTAGTTCTTAAGACAAATATTGTAGTATTTTGTTTGGATTTGAAGCTATTGACAGCTTGTATCAAGCAGTTAAAAATTACTTGCAGTTGATTCCTAGATGCAGTTATATACTGTTTTAACATACAGAGGCTATATGCAGCAGGTTTTGCATTAGAAACAAGGAACAAGACAAGACTGAACACTATGCTAGCGAAAGGAACTCTGCAGTATTTGTCCTCTCTGTTCCCTCCTTCCCCTGAAGGCTTGTAGCCTTTGAGGAATGGTTATTCAAAGGTTTGGAGGAGTTTCCCAAATAGAATATGTAATCTGGGAAGTTGAGGAAAAAATTAAATTCCTTGGAAATGGGTAAAATTACTCATCACAGACAGTCCATTTGCTCTAGATTTGGGGATAATTTGGGGGACTATTTTTACAAATTTTGAAATCATTACTATTACATTTTCTTCAAAAATATTACATACTACACAACAGTGTAAGTATTATAGAAAATTATACATGCTGCAGGAAAAAAATAAATTGGTCCATGATAATCTATGTACTTAAAAAGTTTAAAAAAAATTAAATAACAGGAAAAAGATAACAGAATTAAAGGGCAAAAGAACAATAATACCAAACTGTCTTCCTCTTCAGTTTTTAATATCAGATCTCAACCAGAAACTAATTTTATGAGATTCTTGCATTTTGAAGGGTTGGGGACAAAGACGTAACATGGAAAATTTCATAATCTACTTCACAGCATTAACTCCTGTTTTGTTAAAGCCGTTTTTGCTGGAAACAGTTGTATGATTACTCTGAATTTCAATCCTCCTTAAATGTAGCCTATTAGTTTGAGATACTTAAGTAATAGTATAACTGTGCAACGTACATTCATTTTTTTACATTTAAAAAAGGCATTGTTGGACAGACAATATCAGGTTATTTCTTAATGGCTTTTTATTTCATCTTGGTTACCCCGAAACTCAAAGTACATCTGATAGGACACTATACTTCACCTGAAATACTGACACCTCGCAGCCAGAATCACTCTGTGTGCAGGAAAACGTTTCTTTTCCACTATAAAGGTAACATCACTATATTCCTCCCCATTCATCAGAACACCAACATGATCGGACAGAATGTGAACGTGATCTATTTCACCTACTGCTGTGTAAGGTCGGAGTGGATGACTGTTGCTCATGTTGTACAAGAAATGTTTACGCTACACCTAAAAAATACAGCATAAGAATAATGAAGAAAATCATTATAAATGTTAAATTGAACATAACATATTTGTAAAGGTAGTAGACTAGGACCCAGAATTAATCCACTAACTTGCCAAGGAAGCTAACTGGGTGACCTTAAGCCAGTCTTTTTCTTACAGTTCAATCTATTTCACAATGTTCTTGTGGGAAAAGAAATAAAAAAAATATATGCATCAAGAAAGTACCACCTAGACAATAAAGCAGAGTATTATTCAATTAATTTATTTTTGAGGCTGCCCTATTTCTTAGCGATTCAGAGAGACTTACAATTAAAAAAGAAGCGACTTCTATAGAAAAAAACAAAACTCATTAACTTAGTAGCAGTAAAAAAATGAAACTTAATTGCCCTATCCTAAGGCCTCGGAAAACAAATACTTCAATCATTTTTTCAATGTAATTTCATACATAGCAGACATCAACAAAATGCAGCAATATTTTCATCAAATCATTGCTACAACTGTTATGTTGATATATAAACCATATAAAGAGGCCCTTCTAAAAATTAAAATAAACCAAATAATTATGTTATAGTACTTGCTCAATTGTATACTCTCTACAAGTTAAAACTGATTCTGTAACCACAGCAGATCAGTTAGGCCCTATATAGAAGCACTCAAATCAACTACTGAAGGTTGTAACAGAACCTTTTATGCATAATTAGCTAGAATATGAATATTTATGAATTGTTCTCCCCAGAGTCTAATTAATTATCTGAAATGGAGATAAGAATGATTTTAATTATTAATATTAGAAGATTTTCCTAAGAAATAAGTTTAATCAAGGCAAAATTAACTATTCACTTCCTGTAAAACTCTAGTTGGATACAATCTCAGAGGATACAGACTTCACAGAAAATGAAAATTCAACTATTTATAGTCTAACACAGTAGTTGCCAACTAGTGGGCCGAGGACCACTGGTGGTCTGCGAGAAAATTTTGGTGGTCCACAGAGAAATGTCACCCCCAAAGCACTCCCCAAAGCAATTAATCCAGGCTGCATGGGAACACAAGACTGTGCCACCCACATGGCCCACTGGAACACAAGGCTTGCATCGCGAACAACATGAGGTAGTGAGGGGAGGGAGGAAAGGGCAGAGGGGTAAAACTTGCCCCACTCACCCCACATGCCTCGCCTGGCCACTGGGCTGCTTCTTTCCACTTCTTTCTTCTTCTGTTCAAGAAAAGCAGCAAAAGTCTTTCTCTCCCCGAAACTCTGCCAGAAATGAGTCTTTGGGACCCTGCAAGGCATCCTGCTCCAAGAGGCTGCGCCAGCGCGAGAAGTCTCGCAAAGGCTCATTTCTGGCAGAATTTGGTGGAGAGAAAGACTGTTGCTTCTGCTGCTTTCCTTGCATGAAGCCAAAAGTCTCTCTCTCTCCCCCCGCCTCCATGAACGGAGCTGGAGACAGTATCCTGTGATCGATCAGTAGGAAAACAGGGTGGGGAATTTTCCTGCAGACTTTTGGGGGGATTTTCTCAGGGTCTCTGGTCCACGGGATTTAAAATTATGAGTTTGGTGGTCCCTGAGTGTTGTGGTTAGCTGGCAGCAGGTGCAGACGGGGAAGGAGAGCAAGGATTCAGAGGAGGGGCTGGGACCATCAGGGAGTGGACTGCTGCCTTCAGAGATGGTGGGGGTTGGCAGCAGTGATGAGGAGGTTTCAGAAGAACCTGTGCTCAGTGCACGTGAGCGCAGGATGTTTTGTAGGAGGGAACAGCTGAAGCTGCATAGACAACTCAGGAGTAAGGAGGCAATGTAATGGCCCCTCCCTCTAGGGAATATAAGCTTGGTTGCAAATGGTTTTTGCCTTTGCAGAAGGCAAAAAGCGTTGGAAGGGTTAAGTGTGATGATAACAGACTTTGATTTATTTGAAGGTTTTTCTAATTAGATTACTTGGCTGCAAGCCATTTGGTAACTACAAAGAGGTATTTGTGGAATAAAGCCGTGAATGTTTCAGTTTTGGAGTTTATCTGTGTTTGCTTTCAGAAACTTTGGCTGGGTCAGAACACTGAGGTCCAAAAGGTTGGCGATCCTGGTCTAACAAACCTCTGAAAGGAATGCAACTAGCCTTCCATTTATAAAAACAATTGGGACAGGAATTCTGGTCATTATGCAATGTGATCTTAAGTGATTCATCAGATAATCAGACCCAATTTTACAACCATTTTACCATAGTCATTAAGCAAATCACATGGTCATTAAGTAAATCTGTCTTTATTGACTTTGCTTTATTGGAAGCTAGTTGGGAAAATACCAAATCATGTTCAAATGTCTGCAGAATATTTTAACTGCTGTAAATGCAAACCAGCTGCCAAGTACCTAAATCACAATCACATGACCATGGACTGGTGTGATGGTCATAACTTCTAGAATATATCATGTCACTATTTTCAGCACTGTCATAACTTTGATCTGTTGTTAAATGAATTTCATAACTCAAGGACCATTATAGTACATGATATTTGCAAAACATACACTTTTGCCTTTTTCCCCCATTCATGTTATTATACAGTATGTAGCTTGAAGTTACTCCCCCCCCACCGCACTCCTATTTTGGGGGGGAGGGAAATAAAGCTTTGTGCACATTTAAAAACAACTTGTACTTTCAGTAAGAGGTTCTTATCAAAGTAGAGTGAAATGTTGATTTCTGAAAAGTAGTTCCTTCTGTATGACACAAAATGTAAAACAAACAAAAACCGAGCAACAAAAAATTAAAACATGATTTTTAAAATCCTTTTGACCTTCAAAAACCATTGATAACTTTTATAGCTTTTTCACAACTTTTTTATGAAGCTGTAATGCAGGTCACAGACAAATTCTACCTACTTTCCTTGTCAAGGAGGAGAGGGAAAGTGTTAAATTGAGAGTTATATAGGAGGTCAACCTATTCTCCAAAGCACCTGAAGGCAGAAGCAGCAGCAATGGATGGAAATTAACCAAGGAGAAACCAATCTAGAAATAGGAAGAAGTTTCTTCACAGTTAGATCAGTGCAATGGCTTGCTATCAGAAGTTCTGGATGCTCCGTGACTGGAGGTTTTTAAGAAGAGACTTGTCAACCATTTGTATGAAATGGTAAAATACAGGGTCTCCTGCTTGAGCAGAGAGTTGGACTAGAAGACCTGTAAGGTCCCTTCCAACTCTGTTATTGTGTTACTTTGTCAAATATATGGAACAATATTAAATGTTTCAGGCAGCAGAGCAGTCAACTAGATTAGTAATTCTTCCTTCTGCAGCCCTTTTAATGTCCACAAAACCTGCTCTGGATGTTGGACTATTCTTTGGAGCAGATACATAAGCTAGAATCTCTGGCCACAGACAATAGATGACAGATAATTTGTATGGGGAAAAAAACCTGCACACTCATGTGGGAAGTCAAGATACTACATGCAGTTCCCCCATAATTTTTTCTCATAACCCTATGAGATAGATTAAGCTGATGTGTGTTTTGAAAAGCAGAAAGGAAAAGAAAATCTGTTCAAAAGGTTCTATCAAAGGATAGATACCCCCTTTTAGATACTCCATACTTTTGACTGGTTGGTTAAGTAAGAGTTACCCTCATTTACCAAGAACAAATGATTGAAACATGTTTTGTGATGTCACAGGGCAAACCCAACAAACATCAAGTAACAAATTTGAAAGGCCTGAGTTTGCATTATGACAGCGTAAGGTACATGTCACTTTTTCATCAGTGCATTTTGTATATGTTTATGCCAGCGAGCATCATAGTTGGGTGAGTATTTAAAGGCGGATCTGACTTCAATCATTACATTGGCACAAACTTTAGCATATTTTTTAAAAAAAGAAAATAAGAGATAAAAACTAGAGTTTTACATGTACCATACACAACATCAACAGCATTAACCGTACATACATATTTAGAAACCCAACTGAGTTAAACAAGGTGGATGAGAGTTGCAGTCTAAGAATCTAATTGTGACTTTTCATAAGGCTGATCAGAAATTTGGGGGACAAGGGCAATGTAGTTTCAACATTACTGAACTATCACTAATTACTCTATTTAGAATGGTTTTCCTAAGCTTGTGTTTTGGGGGTTGGAGGGGTGTAATTATGTTCTGGTCAATTTAATTAAACATACGATCCTGGCACATGAACGGCCTTATGTTGCACTTTAGCTTTTATTTTACCAAGGTTTTTTGCATTCCGAAGGATAGACTTAAAGGCCCAGGTACGTAAAGGGCGTCAATTGCACACAACGCCCCACTTCTACCAAGACCTCAATTCCAGACGTACGCTTTCATGATGGAATGAACGAAGCCCCATCGTCACTTTGCAACCCCCAGGAAAACCGGACGCGAAAAACCTGCTGCACATCCCGAGGCGGAGCCCTTGAGGGAAAGAGGGGGAAAAAAAGAAGAAGCTCGCAACGACCCCTTCGCGATACCCATCGGGTGCCCTTTGCCTGCCATGAAATGCTAAGAAATGCTCAGGGCCGCGGGGTTACCCGGCAAGGAAGGGCGAACCGATATTAAACGGCCTTGGCTGCTTGCAGCCTGCGCAAGGCCCTACGAGCGAGCGCGTGGGGACGGGGGGGGGAAACACCGAGGAAACTCGCCCCCCCATCCCCAGCCCTTTCGCCACCAGACTTACCGGTGGAGCGCTGGAGCAGGACACCCCCCTCCCTCCTCTGCCGGCCGTGGCGTTCAGGCGTCGCCGCGAGCACTGACGTCACCCTGGCAACGCCAGCGCTCGGCGCGTCGACGTCATCGCGACGGAAACGAAAGCGAGACTCTGACGTTGCTGGATTACACATTTTTATAGATTGTCCCTTTTTGGAGTCTGGTACCGTAATTTCCAGGGAAAGAAAAGGGAAGAAAAAAAAGCCATCCCTCGTTTAACCTATCTCCCCTTGGAAATATTTGCTCTTTTAAAATCAATGGAGAAATTGCAAAGCTGAAATTCAAGCCAAACGGACGGGCTCCAGCGTGAGCGGTCAAAACATAATCTTCCTTGTTTGAACTACGACGAAAATTAAGAAAAAGAAATTTGAGATTTATTTCAATATTTCTTTTCTTTTTTTTTTTGGTTAAACGGGACCGTAGCTTCTACTATCCAACCCGATTCAACTTGTTTTCGGCATTAGCCCATTGCTACTAAGAAAGATCAGTCGCGCTTTCCTTTTTTTGGATACAACCCTCAAAAGGAGTTTCTTTCACAACATACATTATAGGAGGGTCACACTGGTTTAGGATACATAGGCACGGTCTTAAAAGTCTAGATTAGCACGGAGTCAGAGAAAATAAGTCTTTCTTCCTGATCATCAGCCTTCTGAATCCTTGCTTCCATCTATAGTTTGCAATTTCCCTGCCCAGTAAAAGGTAGATAAACTACTTTCCTCCTAGTAATATCCTTTGCATTAAGCAAACTGGAATAGTGACATAAAAAAAAAAAAACCTTGCAAATGTGACACAGCACAATCTCGTAGCCCTTTTTATGCCATAATGCAGTGAAAACTGAGCTTTCCTTCCTTCATGATATAGGGTTCAGAATGCAGCAACGTTTATAGGATGAAAACCGCATTTACGTATACAGGAGATACTTCTATTACTAACCTTTTTATTTCTGTAGCCTCCAATTATAGTTGATTGCACAGTCTGCCAGATGGGTCACCAGTCAGTCAGACTGGATTTGGTATTTTTATTTACCTATCAAGCCCTTCTCAAGGACCCAAGTAGATGTTTGATGATATTAAAGGCACTGTTACAGGATGCAAGGCATGTAAAGGTGCTTTTTGCAAATGACCAATGATCATTTTGGCAATGCCAGTAGAGTTCAATTGGTGTTTTGGGATTGCAACCAAGGCACATACCGCTATTGGTACTCTTTGCTTTTTTCACCACAGTCATTCTACTTCTATTTGCAGATCTTTGTATTTTATGATTATCGAAGAAATACAAAGATCAGTGCTGATCCCCTAAAAACTGCCTAGAAAGACCCTCAGTTTTTTGGCAGACTTTCAGAAATGATTTATTACCTGCTTCTGCTTCCTATGACTAGAGAAAGTGACTGGCTGAGGGTAACAGGAGACTTCAAAAACTCACTCCCAGTTTGTAACATGATGCCTTGCTATATATTTATTTCATAGAGTTTTAGTTGTTTTTGTTTTATGATATATGCTGCCCAAAGTCACTTACTGAGATGGGCAGCTATATAAATCAAATAAATAAAACCACTACAAGTCGCCTTCACTCAATGACCCTAATTGGAACCAGGAACTCCACTGCTGAGCAAAGCAGATGATAAATGGGAAATCATGTAACCACAACTGTGCTTTCCATCTAGAAAGAGACTAGTAAGTTGGTTGATTGCGCTGACAGCTCACAGGTGGGATGTGCTGACATCCCAGGCAAACATCTTACAATACTCTCTTGAAAACTCTTCCTCTCTAATAGCTCCACTTGTAGAGTGGCAAACCAAGTAATTTCTATAGGCCAGATCTCAAGGGTGGGATTCTAACAGTTCTGTCTGGCTCTACAGAACCAATACCTCTGAAGAGCAGCAGATACAGAACCGGTTCTGTGTCTGCTGCTGTTTTGGCCCACACGTCCACCCGGGCTCTTACCTGTCCTTTACTTCCTGCTTTTTCAACCACAGCTGCTTTGCACGGCACAGCTGGGGTTAAAAAAGCAGCAAAAGGCTTTTCCAACCACTGCGCACCCACACGCAGTGCTGCTCAGCTGTCCAGGCAGCTCAGCAGGTCGTAAATTGCATACGCGTGACTCGTGCATGTGCACGCAACACAGAGCAACAGAACCAGTAGTCGGATCCCATCCCTGCCAGCTCTCCTTTTCCTGACTCCTCATACACAACAGAGAGTGATGAGGAAAGGATTTCAATAGAGTACTATGAACTTCTGCATATCAAAAGCAGTGTGTTTGTGCATCAACAATGGGAAAGAATCAGACAAAGGAGAGATTGCCTATAGAAATCGTTTTCTTTTCCCCATCCTCACAGCAGAAAGAAGAAAAGATTTCACAACAGTACTGTAAGCTATCTATAATGGGCCTGCAGCTTTCAGATTCAACTTGCTTGCATGATTGCATTAGTTTCAATGTGTAGAAGAGTAAACAGCTTACTCTCTTACAATCCCTTCCTCTCCAAACTCTCTGCAGTGGGGGGAAGGGAGAAAAAAACACAAGGCGGACATAGGACAATATGTCCTGAGTGTAATGAGTGTAATGTCCTTGACTAAGCAATGCTGTGAAGATATTAAATGGCGGTAACTTGGCTGTAAAATTATTTTTAAGCACCTTTGTAACAATTGCTGAACAAGTGGTTGGTAAGAGAGGAATATCTATACTAAACTGGCTCTCCAAAACCAATATTGTTTTACTAGCTTCCTAGTTTTTGATTTGCAAACAACCAACAGATCCTGAAATTATTTTTTTTAGTGCCAAATATAAGGAAGCATAAACAAGATTCCACAAAGTTGAAGAGTCAGCTTCAGCAGCAGAGAATAAAAAAAGAGTACAACTTCACAATTTAGTATGCAAATATTTAATATTTTCCATCTTCTTCCAGAGTCTTAAAATTGCCATTTTGATTTTTTGTCAGCACTTCAAAATGATCCAAATACAGCAACCGTTATTTACTGGAGCTAGGAGCAAGAATCAATTTGTATTGCATTACAGAATTCACCAACCATAAAAAGAGTTCAACAGTGAACGTTTTTCCAGAAAAAAAAATTCAGAACATTTGACTGCATTCAGGCACTACAGCTAAATAATATTATTTTTTAAAAACTTGGCTCAATTTCCCTTAAACATGATTTGTACTAATTGTGGTTCACCATTTAAAAAAAAACACAGTTATGAAGGTTTGTTCTTTTGTTTAGTAGAAACAAGTAAATTTCTAAAAAAAAAAAGCTGAAAGCTCTGCTTTTTTCTATGGTAGATTTGGAAATTCAAACCTTGATAAAGATCTTATCAACATTGGTTTTGAGAATGACTCACAATAAACCACAGGTTTATATGCCCCCCCCCAAAAAAATATTACAATATTCTGTATTCAGATTAAATGGGAAATTGCATGCAAGAGCCAAAATTGGCCTTCCATCTCTTCTTGCACATAAAAGGAAAAGAAAGGAATTTTAGACCATCAGTATACTGCTACTCACTCCCTAACCACCAATCTGAATGATTCTTCTGCTGTGTTACGCTAAAAGTATTCAAGTTCACAACCAAATTCATGAAGTAAGTAGGGAGAGAAGAAACAGAATACAGGATCAGCTACTTTTTTTTTTTCCTGATTACATCAATTGTTTTCCCTTAAAGAAGCTATAATAGTTCTTCTTAAAGGTCTCAAGTGATGGCGCTCCCACAACTTCTTGTAACTAACAGTGCATTGTTGTTATTTCTAATCTAGATTAAAGTCACCATATGATTAGGGTTCAGGATTTCAATCCAGTAGCCATCAGGATCCTGAATAAAAGCCAGGCCTTTCATTTTACCTATAAAAGAAGAATATATAATTTTAATAAATTCTAGTGTAATTCTCATTTCAAGCCTTTACAAGGTGTGTATCCCAGGATAATGTAATCTAGGTCGGTCACCAGAATTAATTTATTTAGCATACGGCAAATACATGGACATATAGTGGTTCAAATGTTAATGTCCAGTCCATCCAGCCATTCAAGGACAGGGTGGTCTATGTTGAGAAAATCAGACATTGGGACACAATGTGATGGATATTTGTCGAGGAATACCACAGTCACCCTGAGGGGATTACCAGAAGTTCCCTGAAGATGGGCTCTAGCACAAGTCCGAAAGCTTGGAAGACAAAACATCTGGTCTGGTGACAGACCCAGATTGGATACTACTTTACAACTTTCCCAGATTAATATCTTCGCCAAGATTTTTTTTCTAGTTACAAGATTTTTATCATTTATTTGCAAAAAGCAACCCGAAGATAGATAAATAGGTTGGAGATACACATCAGGCTACCCTACATAATTATATACAATTTGACATGATTGATGTATTCACCCATTAATCTCAATACTACATACAAAGAAAAGGGCAATTATTGGTTCATAGCACACTCACCATCATCTGGCTTTTTCACAAATTTTACCCCCAGTTCTTCAAATCTTTTACAAGCTTTATTTACATCAGGAACAGCAATTCCAATGTGACCTAAAGAACAGCAGAATAATCAAAAACAGTGCTACATTTGGTAATATGTGAATGCCTTTGTTCATAAAGCATTGATGTAAACCATCCATTTTTTGAAAAACAGGAAATACAACCATTATTCCATAATACATACAGAAGAAATCTATTCATTGCATTCAAAATTACGTTTAAAAGGGAACATCCCCAATCTGATGTGATCCAGAGGCAGTGGCACAACTCCTATAATTTCCGTCCAGTTCTAAAACTCAATGATGGGATTATGGAAATTATAGTCCAATAAATTTAGAGATTATCAAGAAGATACAACTTTACTGAATGAACCAGAGTTTCAGTGTGGATCCTACATCTAGTCCAATCCCTAGCTTCTGCAGTATGCTAAACCAGCAGTCCCCAACTTTTTCGGCACCAGGGAATGGTTTCATGGAAGATAATGTTTCCATGGACTGGGAGAGTGGAAGAAGCATGCAACCTAAATCCCCTGCATGTGCAGTTTATAGTATGGTTTGCACTATATGAATCTAATGCCTGATTATCTGAGGTGGAGCTGAGATGGTGATAATAGCACTGGGGAGCAGCTGCAAATAACAATTGAAGCTTTGCTTACTTGCCTGTCACTCACCTCCAACTCTGCAGTCCGGTTTCTAACAGATCATGGACCAGTATCAGTTTAGATATGCATTTTAATTGTCTCTAACAGATGTCTGGGCAACATCTATTATTGTTGTAAACAAATACTCTATTTTACTCATTTTAAAAATATCAAGTCATTACTCCTTCTCCTGTCCTTGATTTCAAAAAAAGAGTAAGTCCTCTCTATGCTTGTACACAGCAGGCTTTCTCTAAATATTTGAAGACCATTATGGCTTTCCTTAGTCTTCCTTGTGTAAGCAAAATATAGTCAGAAAGTTTAACTATTCTTCCTAAAAATTGGTTTCCAAATCCCATGCAGCACACTTGAAGCTTATTCAGTGTGTTTTTCCCTGGGAATTGCTTGGATCTGAGCTTGCAGTATCTTGTTTTTAAGGGTGTCCCACATTTGTTTGTTTTTAAGATTTCAAGCTATAGCACGCTGCCCATCTTTCTCCTTAGTACATTCAATTCTAGCTAATTTTTCACCATTTTTCTCTTCCTTTGTGTTTGTGAATTCCAGAACAACATAGTTATTTGGCCTCAAAGTGCCTGACTCATTCATTCCTAGGTCTAATTCTGACCAATCTCCCTATTGGTCAGAATTAGACCTAGGAGAGTCAACTCTATCATCATGTAACACCATCTTCTTAATAAAAATGCTACTTTACTCAAACCTATACCCGTCTCCTTCCTTCCGGTTTAGTTTTTATTCAGTTATTTCAATTTATATAGTTGCCCATCTCCCTTATCTGACTCTGGTCAACTGACAAATAAAAAAAATTAAAGGAGCTGTTTCAAACTATTATTGAAATAAATTGCAGTACACTATTCCTTTGTCTGCCTTGAAGACACCTCAGTATATACAGAATGCTCAAACAGACATACTGCCTGGTAAAAGTAGAGCTAACTACAGACTGCACTGCTGGCTTGACCTTATGAAGGGTCTATTCTTGATCTTTACTCTCACCTGTTCTCCAAAATTCAGTTATTTTTTACATTAGTTGCCTTCTGGAAAGCCATTACAACATACTTGTTTTGACAAGCCTTCAGAGTTGTGGTATGTCTATCATTTATTTAGTAATATGCTGTCAATTATACTTTTTTCACTGTGAAATGCAGTTTTATGATTTTACTGTTTTGTAATTTTGTTTTGTGAATTACCTATAGAACGTGTGGTGCTATGAAAATAATAATTAATACAATCCACATGTAATGAATATGATAATCAGGCATAATGTTCTTTTTGTCTGAAATTCCTCCAGTAGAATTACATAGTAATTGTAAACATGGTTTCTCTGACAAATGAAGCCCAACCTAGAAGGAAATTTATGCTGCCATCATATTGTGGAAACTGAATACAACTGGATGCATTAAATTGGGGAGAGCTGATCCTAGAGCCAATGCCATTGCTGTATTTCATGGAGAAAGTTTTCATCCATGAAAAGATTAAAAAAATATGAAGTTGGAGTAGAGTTTTTTCCCCTCCCCCCACTTTTTAAAGATTAATACACTTTTCTGGAAATAAGAGACACACATATAATACATTTTGGCTTTTTTCAAAACATACCAAATCCTCTGGGGTCTGAATTGCCATTGTGATATGCCTGATTCTCATCATTTTCAGTGCCCCAGTTGCTGGAAGGAAGAAAGGAAGGAAGGGTGGGAGGGAGGGAGGGAGGAAGGAAGGAAGGGAGGAGACAAATGGAAAAAGTGGAGGACAAATATATATTGATTAAGCAGTTCCAGCATAAATTAGAGGCTAACTAAACTTTTTGAAAAAACTTAAAGAAACTAAAGAAAATCCTAAATTCAATATAGAGAACAGTAAATATATAAATTTGAATCATTAGCAAATTACATTCAATTATATTGGGATTATTGCTCTAGAGAAATTAAAGCTACTGTATACTAAAAGAATCCACATAAAAATGAGCTTCATCAAATAAACTTATAAAGAACAGGGATTTATTTGCGCTGATATAAAATTGGAAGTAAATCATTGGGTAGGAATCTGCTTCTTCACTGCAGTTAGTCTGTTACCCAAACATGTAAAACTACAGGCAGAACTTGCTTAACAACCATTCATTTAGTAACTATTTGAGTTACAATGGCCCTACCCAGTCTTATATACAACTGATATAGTGCCTCTGCAGTCAGGGGATCAAAATTCAAGTGATTGGCAGCCCACTTGCATATACAATTGTAGGGGTGTTTCAATTTCCCAAAACCACAGTTGCTGCTTGTACACCCTCTCACTGGGCAGCAGCCACCCCCAGCCACCATGGTCATTAGCAAATCTATTTTCTCCAATGGACAATTGTCAGAACTGGAAATAAATACAGGGAACTGAAATAAACATTGCAAACTCAGTCTTGTAACTGGAAAGGTGATCTGGTTGCCCAGCACCCAAAATGTGATTATTTAACAGGGAGATGGGTGGATTATGGTCATAGAAACTTTGAAACAGGCCATAATTAGTTTTGAGGCTTCTGATGACTGTTAAGCAACCAATTATAAGTCAAAGACTACCAGTATTTATTTTAATTTGATGGTCACATGATTTGTGTGATGAATTGTAGCTGCTAAGCAATTAGCTATTGGAATTTCTTTCCATTCTGAGTAGATTTGGGAGCTATTTTTATTCTTTGGCCAGCATTTTTATTTATTTTATTTGAATGCTGGTAAGTCAGACACCTGTTCCAGTTTAAAAGCGATTACACACACTGAAAAAAATCCGTATCTGACAATAAGTTGATCCAGCACACATTAAAAGCAGGATATTTATTCCTTTGTATGGAACTGTCCTTTAAGTAGGCAAATTATGACATAGACAATATAAATTATTAGAACAGTACTTTTGAACAGTACTTTAACAGTACTATATTGCTTTAGCAATATAATTATTGCTTGCATAATGGATGTTGATTTCCTTCTTCAAGACCATTTTCGAACCCTCTATAGCAGGGATGTTAAATTTGCAGCATCACATTGTTGTCACATAACATATTGCATTTTTTTTTAACCTTTCACTAAACCGGGATGGGCATGGCCAGTGTGTGACGCATCCGGCCCACAGACCACGAGTTTGACACCCCTGCTCTACAGGAACCAAACCTTTTTTTAAAAAAAAAATATTTTAAGGGTGTCCTCTTTAAAAATCATTTTAAAGGTGATCCATAGTTTGCAAAAAAATCATTCCTTATTCATTTCTCAGAATCTCCAGGTTTGAAGATGATATAATACATGAAAACCTGGGGACTGGGGAAAAACCAATATGCAACAATCACTACATTTGAGAGAATACACTCACTGTGTCAGTTCTACTGTGGCCTTCCTAGAAAAGGTCCATGCTATCCTCTCATTATTATCTTTTGGAATATCATTTTTATCTTCATACGCCAAAAAGTAGAGGGAGAACTTCATAGAAGGAAAGTCATATTTTTGAAGTAAACTGAGGAAAAAAATACACAAATTATTTCATCCTAAACATGAAGTGATTTGCCATACTTTGTTTCACATGCTTGCAAATTTACTGATTTCTTGAAGTAAAAAATATATATACCAAGAAAGCAAAATTCATCACACCTCAAAAGATCAATAAACTCATTTGGCGTAAGCTTTCAGAGACCTCTACAGCTTTAAATTGAAGGCAATCAAATCTTTCTCAAAATAAAGCTGATTCCACCCCACCTCCCAATTTCCTCATTGTAACATAGTAACAAGCCCCTTGACGATCAGCTTTAGGACTGCTGTTGGCAATTTTTTAAATTTAAAAAAAATCAATTAAAAATAAACCTGAGGTTTACAATGACAACAAAAGCATACAAGTGATATTATTTTCTTATATAGATCAAATCCAAAAGGACCCTTACTGTGGCAATGTTGAGGAAAATGCATTACTTTTGCTTATATAAAATTTAGTTTTCACTCAGAAAATATTTGGAGGAACATTTGTGAGGAACAATTTATGTGCACTTCACAATATATCTCCCAAATCCTGACTTAATATGTCAAATCAGTTTTAATTTAGACTACATACAACAAGTATGGTAGCCAAAGGCATTTGATTTCTTGTTATTTCAAATGTTTTTTAGTTATTGTTCTTAGAAAATCAAGTATGTAGGGTGCACATTCCTTTGTCACATGCAGCAAATAGAACACTCAATAATGTTGCCTCATACTTAAATATATTCCAGTCTACTGGTAGGGTTGATGAGGGACGAACAACATTGTTTCAAACCTTGGAGAAAAGGCAGAGTTAAACATGTTTCTCACTCTAGTGATTGACAAAAATATTACACCCACAAACAAAGAGTCCTTTTACTCAGCTGAAGGTTTCATCAAAGGGAAAATATTTTTTGTTTCTTTAGTAGTTCTTCTCTTCTGTGCCAAGTTTTCTCAAAGGCCTTCCCTATCATTGGAGCAATATAAAGCAGCTTAAAATCTTTCATTAGTGGAGGACTAGATCCAAGACTCTTTTGTTTTTAAATGATTAAAATGCTAATGAAGACAAGTAAATTGTTTTTACTTACGTCATCCCAAGAATTCTAGTATAAAAATCCAGTGATTTTTTAGGATCTTTTACTCTTAGCATTGTCTGCTGCATAAGAAAATCCTATAGAAAAATACAACTTTGGTAACTCCGAAGACTCAACAAAATAGAATATAGTTTTGCTTGAGACAAAAAAATGGCCAAGACTAAAGTATTTGTTTTGACGGCACAAAACTATCTGGTCAGTACTTGCATGGTTTTAGCAGGATTCTGGTGGATGTTATTATTTTGATGCCTAGGGTACTGAATAGCAATCGAAGAGCCATTGTTTTGAAGCTGAAAATTCTTTCTCAACCTAAGAATCTAAATTAAAATATGGTAAAAGATGACTGTCCACCAGGGCCCCTTAAATACATCATATTACTTGATAACTGGTTCAATTTACACCTGTTCTTACTGATAAGAATGTTTCTAACTTTCACTGGAGCCTTCAGGAAAATTATTCCATTTGGTACACTCTGGAACACCAGAAAAGATAGTTGTATGTCACCCCTTCAGGGATTTCTAAAGTGTGATTTTGCTATCTTTAGATTTTGTTTTTCCAACTTAAATGAACCCAGTTCTTTCAATTTCTCAATTTAAGACTTGAAATTCATTCCCTAATTTTTCTTAAATGTTTTCTTTCTACTTACTCCAACTTTCTTTAAAAAATATTGGGCATTGGGGTGCAAAGATAAGCAATTAGAGCCTCACATAATGAAGGGCTGTAGAGTGCTCAGATTCTAAGATGCTTCAAATAATGCCTGCCTGCTATTCCTTAAAGTACTTTCATCTGCAATGCAATCCCCCAAAAAGATTTGTTTGACTTAAAGAATTACAGATAGGTACAACCATTTGTCCAGTGGCTGTTCAAGTTATGATTACTGTTTAAATTCAGGTTACGATTACTGTTCAAGTTACCTATGAGCCATCTATAAAGTTGACGTCCTCAAAGAGTCCCTGCAGTAACATGATTGTGATTCGGATAATGTAATCTTACTGTCCTGCACTTAAGAAGGTTGCAGGGTCCTGTAGTTAGGTGATCATTATTTGTGATCTTCCCTGGCAGTTTTCCACAAGCAAAGTCAATGGGGAAGGCAAGGAAGTCCCATAAGTCACTCCTACTCTCACCACTTTTTCTCCTGAGGAGCTCCTGGGCAACAGAGTGCTAGGATGAGGAACCATTAGTGAGAGAGCCTTGGTTTAAATAACTCTTGCAACATACTTCTATCTTATCTTTTCAAAAGCATATTATACTATGTTAAATGAAGATAATTCCCCAAGGTATGTGTAAATAAGATTACAATCTACTAACTACCCTGTTAAATCTTCCTAAACTTGGTAGAAATACCAACACAACTATGTTATTAACAGAGAAGAATATAAAGTACCTCAAGGGATTCTGATAACACTTGAGAAGGCATCTAGAATATAGTCCTCAATTTACAACCACACTTGAGCCCAAAATTTCTGTTGTTAAGTGAGACATGTTAAATGAGTTTTTCCCTGTTATGACCTTTCTTGCCACAGTTAAGTGAATCACTGCAGTTAATTAGTTAATCACCCAGTTGTAAAGTGAATATGCTTTCCCCATTGACTTTTTCAGAAGGTCATAAAAGGTGATCACATAACCTTGGAACACAGAAACAGTCATAAATATGAACCAACTGTCCAGCATCTGAATTTTGATCACATGATCATGGGAATGGTACAAAGGTCATAACTGAAAAACAACTTTGAAAGGTCACTAAATGAATTGCTGTAAGTCAAGGATTACCTGTAATCAGTTCAGGTTGCAATGTGTAATCTTACAATCCTAGACAGATATGAGGAGGAGGGATCCTTTGTGCTCTCTGAGCTTGCTTGTTTTCTTGCAGACGTTTCATTACCCGAAAAAAGGTAATTATCATCAGGCCTGGCACTCGTTTGGATAATGAAATGAAATGAGGACCCTTCATTTCAATTCTGAGTTACAAATATTCTTTATTGGCTATGCATATCTATCATGATTAGTAGGATAGCTAACAAATGATTGCTTTCCTTAACTTGGGGCTTTCCAGATAAGAATTAAAGCAGGGGTCTTCAAACTTGACAGCTTTAAAACTTGTGGACTTCAACTCACAGAAATCCTCCTCCAGTCATGTTAATTCAGGAATTCTGGGAGTTGAAGTCCACAAGTCTTAAACTTACTAAGTTTGAAGGCCCTTGAATTAAACTCTCGCTGTACAAGATTTGAGATGATGAAAAGTGCTGGCCAAGCACACGGACCAGGCTGGGAAATAAAGAATATCTGCAGCTCAGGGTTGAAAGGAGGGGTCCTTGGTGCTTTCTGAGCTTCCTTGTTTTCTTGCAGACGTTTCATTACCCAAACTAGGGTAACACCATCACTGCTAACATCAGGACTAGCACTGATGATATTACTTAGTTTGGATAACGAAACGTCAAGCAAGCTCAGAGACCACCAAGGACCCCACAGGCTGCAAAAGGCTGGCATATGAGGCAACAGCATTCCGGGCAGGATATGATCCTCGGGCAGCCAAGACTTGAGGTCACTTTTTGCTTGGCTAAGGGCTCTCTCTTCC
Source organism: Pseudonaja textilis (assembly GCF_049901715.1). Classification (NCBI taxonomy): domain Eukaryota; kingdom Metazoa; phylum Chordata; class Lepidosauria; order Squamata; family Elapidae; genus Pseudonaja; species Pseudonaja textilis. Next base: position 58,387,583 of record NC_141990.1, on the reverse strand, counting down.
ACCAGAGTTTTCTGCAATTCCTGAATCCTGCGAGCTCTATCCGTTCTTTCGGCGGAGCGAAAGTCGCTCGCAGTGAAATCAAAAAGTGTTCCCGTTCTTCCCACTTTTCAGCAATCTCTCGCTATTTGTTCAACGGTTTCCTCCTCCTTGCAAGTCACGTCTTTCCCTTTACCTTCGTGCTGGGATCGGGGTCGGCACAGGCGCTATAGGCTTCCTCATCGGTCAGACCGCTCGCCTCGCCTTGCTCCGACATGCTGCAACCAGGGAGCCGAACAGCCACTGCAAATTACGCCCCTTCTCGTCCCTTCCCTGTCGCGTATTTTAGAGGCGAAGACGCTCTCCAGCCAATAGAGGCAAGGCATACAAATGGGCAAATCCGTTGTTCCTACAATTCCCAGCATTCTTTGCAGCAGAAGGGGGTTTAATTCAACCCTCCTTCTTTGCGTCCCCAATTCCTTTTAAAGAAAAGATGATTCATCCTCTATAAGTGATGAGGAAGCTAAGGGCTACCGCGAGTTCACTTTTGACCTACGGCCCAGAAAATTAGACTAGTAGTTGAAAGAGCAACAGCAAGAGTAGTCGACTGCAGAGAACTGAAAGAAAAGAAATATAGATTTAAAAAACAAAACAAAATTATGCGTGTGAATTCTAGGAAAACTTTTAAAAACTCCATTAATATCGTACATCCAATAAAGCGCAATCAATTTGATACACATGATCAAATCTGAACCACATTCATGCTCTTCAAAAGCAAAGAGTAAAATGCTTCACAGCTTCAGGAGACTTAATGGAAAATTTTATGAAAATTGTTTGGTATTCTCACAACATCCAATTTTCTGAAATCTAATGGTAGCTGTGAAGTATTGGTTTTCAAAATCAGTGTTTATTATAGCAAATAAGGCATCTGGTAATAAATAGTTGAGCAGAAGTCTGCAATTGAAGAAACTGTTATTAAAGCAATGCTCTCCAACTTAGTACTGTCCCCATACACATTGCCCAAATGCTTAATAAAGTATCAGTTGGCTCTACCTGACTCTGGTTTCTTCCCCAAACCCCAAAAAACTTTAACCTTAGACTGTCTACTATTGACCTCACCCCTTTCCTAAGAGGTCTGTAGGGGGCTTGCATAAGCGCACCAACGTGCCTATTGTCCCTGTCCTATTGTTTCTTTTATTTTTCTTATATGTACCCATTTCATGTATTCATAACGTTGAAAGGTGTCAAAATGCCTTTCTTCTGAGGATTCGATTTTCCCGCTGGGAGAGCTCCGGCGCAAGGATACAGACAACTGCTTGAAAGCTGGATCTTTTTATTTTTCAGGAAGGCGGTGGACAGCGAGAAGTCTGCGTTCCTGGGCTAGCTAGCTTCTTATGATAAGTCCCTGGTTTTTATACACTTTTCTCCCTTTGTGAGTTGATTTCGTATGAATGTTTGTATTTGTGCTTAATGTTTCAAATGCTGTTTGAGTTTGTCTTTATTCCTGCCGGAGGGCAAACTCCACGGGGTGCGGAAGGCAAACTACGCGAGGTGGTTAGATTGTATTATCGGTTTTTTCTAATCTCTTTTATCTTTATAATGGGTTTTTTCATATTTGTGTTGTGGCAATCTCCTGTCTGTCTCTTTTGTAATTTATATTTTTTGTGTCTTTTGTCTGTTTGTTTTGCTTATTTGGTCTGTCCTGTGTTTGTAAGGGTTTCCTTTTCTTATTTGTCTACTTTTCTTAATTACTTAGGCTTTTGTCTATAGGGATTCTTTAATACCTTTTATTTGATTCCTTTTCCTATGTAAGTTTGTTTTATGGCTGGCCTGATCTTCCCCTTGGGCTTTTCCTGTTTGAGTGACACTACTGTCTTTCAGTCACTCAATTTAAACTTCTCTTGACTGATCCTTCTTGTGTGTACTTTTCTTCTGAATCATTCCAACTTCCCAGGAAAAAACATCATGGTGTAAAAAAAATGCACACAGGAAGGAAAAAGTCACTGACCACTGTCATAAAGAGCAGCCTATACAGGGCTTCTGATTCAAAGTTGCTTTGGAGAGTGCATGTTTTCAAGTCCTTAAAGCAGCTGGGTTTGCAGTGCAATCTCAGAAAAAACTGTGTCTGCTTTAAGGAATTCAGAGAAGTATGATGCTTGCACTCCTGCCTGCAGTGAAGCACATTTTTGCCTTTAATTCAAGGCACTGCAAGTCATCATATCAAAGATCTATTAGAATTCTCTGCAGAATTATGAGAGGCAAAATTATAACCTGAAAACTTCAAAAGCGAATAATAATCAGGTCAAACTAGATTGAGTAAAATGGATTAATAATCTGAGTCAAATTTACTGCAAATTTTAGCTTCTTTATGACAAACTTTCCAGAAGGTTCTGAAGAGACATACCCTAGTCTTAAACTGAATGTTTGTTAAGATGTTTGAAAAAGTTGCATAACAACATAATACAGTGTTTGCAATCATGTTGTCATCCTTTATCAGCAGACACTAATCAAAATAACAGGCTTGATCAAGAGAGTCTAGATTTAAAGGGATTAGAAGGATATGCCAAGATACTGGCTGAGTTAATATACTACAATAAGACAATAAACCATGGTTTATAAATGACAATGTTTTATTTATACAACCTCAGGTTGTGTTAAAATAGGATGCATGCCCATGATTAAACATGATTTAGCTAAACCAATTTTGAGGTTAGAATGACACGCTAACCAACAAATTATTTACTTTGAAGGAGTTATTTATTATATATTATATCAGTGGTGGGATTCAAATTTTTTTACTACCCATTCTGTGGGCGTGGCTTGGTGGCCGTGGCATGGCTTGGTGACTGTGGCAGGGGAAGGTTACTGAAAAATCCCATTTCCTCCCCACCCCACTAACCTGATTTCCAGCTCCATTCTCCTGTGCAGGGCAACAAGAGAAGACTCAGTCGATCAGCTGGGACTCAGGAGGCAGAGAATAGATAGAGGCAGGGCCAGTCGGAGGTGGTATTTGCTGGTTTTCCAAACTACTCAAAATTTCTGCTACCGGTTCTCTAAAACTGGTCAGAACCTGATGAATACCACCTCTGAATTATATGATGGAGAATTGAAATGTGGAGTTTATTATTCAATATAAAATTAATATTTCTGAGAACATATTAGGAATTAAATGAAATGCTCAAGTTTCTATAATATTGTTCAAATAAGTTAGAAGCAAAGATAAAATAAAATCTCCATATAGTTCTTCCAAGAGTGAGTACAATAATACAGTGGTTAGCAGGAAAAAAATATGCTGATTTCAAGTGTTGGTTTTTTTTTCGTTTGATCATGTTGTGAATATTTGCAAGTTGGAAAAGACCGCACTCCATGAGTCATCTGTTTCAGCAACAGCACAATACCTATGAGATATTCCTACTGCTGGGCAATAATGCTGCATTTTGATTCCATCCCATTATTAGATTGATAGAGTCTGCGCTTAACTGCCAGTGAGGCCCTTGCACAGCTTAAAAGTTCCATGTCCTTCCACTTATAGTCCCAGCTGAGTGCTTGAAGTCTTTTGAAGCTTTGCTGCAAATGTGCTCTCTCTGAATTCTTCCGCCCATCTTTATTAGAGTTCTTTTTTTTTTAGCTCAAGAAGGAAACTGCTTAACACTCAGTGGATGAAGTGAACTTCCTAGTCTGTCGATTTTCTTGCATCTTTTGAACAAGGTCAGTGAAGAAAGAATTTTGATTTGAGTTTGGTTTGAGAAAAAGATAAGAAAAGTTGGTTCATTTAGACACAAGCTCATTGCCCTCTTATTCTACCAATAGCCTGTTGTGCTGCTCTTTAAAGATAATTGTATAAATTAAAGTTTTATGCAACTCTAAAGTTTCCAGTGATCAATTTCCTATCTTCCAATATGTGAAGGATCATCTCATCTTAAATATTACAAGAGGAAAAGAACTATTTTAAATATATTTTATTTAAAGCAACTGATCGTTTCTTTTCAGTATTCTAATTTTGAAATACCTCAGAGGGTCAAATATAGAATAAATCAGCATTAAATAAAAATTCTTTGCTACACACCCATCATCCTGCTCCATATTGGGGTAAACCACATTTTGCCAAGAGCAAAAAACAAGTAACAATAAATAAAAAAAATAAAGTCATGACATCAAGAAAGAAAAGGGAATATAGTTAAAACTAATTTACATCATCATTCATATCTCCCTGTCCTTGCTAACAAGCTTCCAGTGCATTCATATACTGTTTCATACATTGCCTTTTTTGTTCTCTATAACAAAAACATGCAGAGGTAGCTCTTGACATATGACTGATCACAAAATGCAGTGCCACCAATGCTGAACAGAAGGAGAAGGTTTAGCAAAAGAACACCAGTTTTAGAGTAGCTGTATTGATTGCTAGTAAGCTTCCAGTCCAATTGGATGTCCTTGTTTTTACCTGTAAAAGAAGATATTTTCTAAAAGAAAAACAGAAAAACCAAGGACCTAAAAAGAGAGGTGTTCAACAGAATACCTTAGTTATTTGGGCATACTTGATAGTCTTAATAGAAAAAAGTATTTGTAGTTCATGGCTGAACTATGGAATTGACACTCTGATATACCAGCATCTCAGTGATGGGATTCAAAAAATTTACTACCGCTTTTGTGGGCATGGCTTGGTGGGTGCAGCGTGGCTTGATGAGCATGGCATGGGAAGGATACTGTAAAATGCCCATTCCCTCCCCACCCCACTAACCTGCTTTCCAGCTCCATTTTCCTGGGCAGGGCAACAAAAGAAGACCCAGCCAATCAGCTGGAACTCAGGAGGCAGAGAATAGATGGGGGTGGGGCCAGTCAGTCATGGTATTTGCTGGTTCTCCGAACTACTCAAAATTTCCACTACCAGTTCTCCAGAACTGGTCAGAACTGCTGAATACCACCTCTGCAGCATCTGCTGAAATCAATTATTCCAGACTGTTATTTTATTATACCTTTTGGTTGCATTACCCTTGTGGCCCGAGCTTCCAAAAAGTATTTTTGGGAACCAGTAGGTGTTGTTCTGCAGAAAAAAACAATGTGAACTAGCATTTTTTCCTAGCATGTGGTGGAAGATCTGAAAAGTTGTAAATTCTGAAGACTGCTTAAAAGGTCATTTTTATGGGGCTTTTTTGCAAAATGGCATCACTGCACTGCAGCAAGTGCCAAGAAAGTGTATTCTTTCAGAATATTTTCTTGATGTGAAAAACCTTAGTATTGTCTTCTCACCCAATGTCAACACAACAGAATAAAACAGTCCTTGCAGTTTTGTATGCCATTCCACCAAAAATTATTTATTTTGGAGAGAAGCATTATTCTAAAGGGAAATTTTTGAGGGCTACATAATAGCAATGGAAATAACATTTAGACATATATATTGCTTCATAATGGTTTTTAACAGTTTAAAGAGTCAGCATATTACCCCCAAAAATCTGTATCCTCATTTTACTGACCTCAGAAGGATGGTAGGCTGAGCCAACCTTGAGTTGATCAGGATTGAACTCCTGGCTGCGGGCAGAGTTAGCTTGCAGTACTGCATTCTAACCAGTGTGCCACCATGACTCTTATGTTCAGGGCCAGATACAAACAAAGGGGGTCAAAGTGTTCCTTTCTTTCTCTACCAATCCTTCATTTTCTCCCTCAATCACTTTCCTCAGTGGGCTATTGAGGAAAGGACACGATGGTCAAGCAGTAGATCTGAACCGTTCCTGGATGTTCTCTCTACACCAGGAGGAAGGAGTGTTCATTTAAGGATGCTATGGTAGATGCCTAGAGGTGGATTTGAAGAATGTAGGTTTAGGTATAAGATATAATTATTTGGAAGGGATACACACTTTAAGACATTTGGTATCTTCTATTCTAAACTGTCACTTTGCAACAATTACAAAAAGTCTTATTTATAAACCACAGGAATAAAAATGGAGAACGCAACAGATAGCAATCCAGACCCTGCTCCACCAGAGGTTATAGAGCCTGGCCCTGGATCACCTGAGGATGAGCCTGTCTCAAAACTGAAAGATGCAGATTCAACCGACCGTTCCCATTTGAAACCCCCTGTTCGTACAAGTGGAGAAACTGCATCCCGTAGAATGTCTAAATTCCGGCGAAGTAACAGTGGAGTTCAGTCACTGCAGGAAACTCTGAAAGAAAAACAGGTTTGTAATCATGATGAACACAGCAATAACTTTTAAACTCTCAAAAATTAGGCTTGATTCCTGCCTGTTGATCTAACTATTTAAAGTTCTTTGTACTCTGTTAATATTTTTTGGCATTACATGCTACTGTATAATTTGAGGCAGTCATGTGGGCAAAAGTACAAATCTCATAAATTGTTGCCATGACAATAACCCTAATAACCTTACAAGCATAATATATTAACCTTAGGATAATATATTGTTCAGATTCAGATCCTTTGATTTGATTAACATCCAACTTGGAACTGGCCAAAATATTTAGAATATAATTTAGATGGGCAAAGCATATATTCCTGGGTCCACAAGGAATATTATATAGTGGTCCATTAGATATTTGCAAGAACAGTATAGAGAGTTGCAACTCATGAATGAGTTTAGGAGGGCATTGTATTTTGTCAAATCAATAATTAAGGGCACTCATATTTCCAAGGATTGAGCAGGGAAGATGTTGCAATGTACTTAACAATAATAATACAGCACAATACTTCAGCAACAGAGTGGTCAATGTTTGGAATACTCTACTTGACTTTGTGGTTTCTTCCCCAAACCCCAAAAACATTAACCTTAGACTGTCTACTATTGACCTCACACCCTTTCCTAAGAGGTCTGTAGTGGGCGTGCATAAGCGCACCAATCGTGCCTACTGTCCCTGTCCTATTGTTTTTTATTTTTCTTATAAGTATCTATCTCATGTATTCAAAACTATATTTATTCGTATACCTGTATCTTTTAAGCAATTGACAAATCAAATAAATACTAAAAATACTAAAATGCTTTTGTTATTTTGATGAAATAATCATGTTTTGCGGCACCAATGTTTCTGCACCATTTCTTTGAACGAAGCCATTGATTTTTTTTTTAAAGGCCAGGAATTTTTTCTCAGAAGAACTGATGGAATATTTTTGTTACTCCTAAGATGAAAGATCACATTATGATTTACAGTGTTGTACCTTTGAAAATAAACAAGTTTTTATTATAATTCTTTTTTTTTCATCCTTTTTTCCTCTCCTTTTAAAATTTTGTTCACCACTGATTTGTTGTTGTTTTTAGGGCAAACATTTTCATTTGGGGTTTAGTCCTACAAAGAATTATTTTGAAGTCAATCTTTGAAATATGCAAAATATTTTGACTGACTAAATGCAAAAATAAATAATGGTTTCACTGCCTCACCATTTTTCATTTGTCCCATTATGAACAAAGTACCCTCCCTCTCTTCCTTCCTTCCTTCCTATAATCTATTTTCTTTCTTTCTTTTAACTAGTGTTTTAGCTGAATAAATTCAAAAACACATCAGGATCAGTTGTAACTGTAACAATATACGTAGAATAGAAACATAAACTTCAGTGTATAATATATAGTTGATTTTTTTGTTTCAGATCAACATTTTGCATATATACATTTGCATTTCTATGAGCTTGAAATAATATGTATGCATTTCTATGTTTATTTTATTGTGTAAGCATTTAAAGAATTGCTACCTCAAGGAACTGTTTAGAAAATTAGGAGGGAAATAATAAAGACAAGAGAAACTGAAACAGGGATAAATTGTTCAACATTGCTCATTATTTGGTTTCATACCGTTTAATATGTTTGAAATAAAATGTGAGTACCATAGAAACAATGAACAGTAAACATATAACTATTGCATAATTTTTCCTCTTTTTACCCAACTAGGCACGATACAAAGAAGCAAGAGAAGGCAGAAAAATGAAGGTTAATTCTGCATATAAATATATTTTTGAAATTCTATCTGACAAACTTGGATTAGACATTGGAACAGTAGAAGAATTAATCCTGGATGGCCCAACAGTGAGTTTATTTTACATTTGTTTTACAAGGAACATTTTTAAACAATACATTGATAATTAATATCATAATACAATCTATGCTAAGATTTTCAGCATTAGAGTCAGCAAACTGTAAGGCATGATTAAATTCAATGTGCAAATTCAAATAAACATAAGAATAACTTACATATTGATTTTTGTTCTAATTGAATGTGCACGCTGTTATAACCAGGGTATACTGTATTTGTATTATGACTTTTTGGTCTGATTATATGAATTCCCTTGTGTACACATACATTTATACTGTATACTGTATACTGTATTTGTATTATGACTTTTTGGTCTGATTATATGAATTCCCTTGTGTACACATACATTTATGCACACATAGGTACCTAGTATGGAATGAAAGGCAGGAAGATTCAGATAATCAGACCAAAAAGTCACAGTATAAAGAATACAAATACTTTCTGAAATGCCTTCTACATAACAATACATAAATTCAGGAATCTAACCTTTTTCTGATTTGGTCAGCATATTATAGGAATATAAATATAATAAATAAATTAAATATAAATTAAATAAATTATACACTCTTCTTTGATCATCATGTGCAATTTTATAATATCCATTACAGGTATTTTTTTTAAAGTTAGTATTCCAAGGTTTAAGTTCTAGGTTTTTCCTGTCCAAATAATGACTCTTTAATTTAATTTGAGGAAATAAAAGGCATATAGAAATTATTAATGTAGCTGTTTTCAGGTGTTTAAGAATTGCTGGTCTTTGCCAAGTAGGTCCATCTCTCTGTTTTCTTTCTAATCAAGTTAAAAGGGAATCTTACACATAATAACATAATGACAACTAAAAACACCTTAAAGGCATAATCTGGTGATTTGGCAAAATGTTGAATGATCTTTCCTTTTTAATAGTTACAGGCATTTGACAGTTTTTTTGCCAAAGGAGGAAACAGAACACTGAAGTTTATCTATCAAGAGGGTGAAGCTCCTGGAATAGGTAAATGTTAAAAATGATTTTTATTTACAACTTCAGAGAAAAGTAAATTGTTTGGGTTTGAAGTATTAATAACATGCCTACAAAAAAGAGCCAATCATGTTTAATAATAAAGAATTTATACAAATTGGATTTTATCACTTCCTGGTATGCTACATAGCATGGGACTATCTAATGCTAATAATAATGTTGTACTTTCTAAATGATGGCTTGGAAACTCACGTTCAATATTAATTTTAGAGGTGCCGTGGAATTTAAATATAACCTGAATTATATGAGGGTATAGCATTAATATAAATGTTTTCCATGAATTATTTTTTTTCAATGCTTTATATTCTATATTTTAGAAAATATATTTGTTATTAACAGTCAATTTTTTGTAGTACCTGAGAGGTTAGCATAGGACAGATTTAAATTATAGATTGAGGGTAAATATAAGTTAATATGACTAGCCAAGGACCTATACATTTTGACTGACTGACAAGTTGATGTCAACTTTTAGCTGAAATTTTTGCCCAAGGGAAGCTGTTCCCAACCTAATCCATCAGTTCTTCCAAGGGTAGGTGCACTGCTGCTGTACTTCTTTTGCACAAATCAGTGTATTTATTACATAGCAGTAATTTGATGAAAAGATAGGTAGGAAAAATTTGATACCCTAATCAAAGGAATTGCCAACGTAATTCCACTGCAGCTAAACTTAGCTTAACAACAGCAGCAATAACAACTATTTATTCAACTGCCTTAGTCTCAACAACTCTGGGCAGCTCACAACAATTGTGGAAATTATAATAAAATCAATTTTGAAAAGATAAAATGATTTTTATCTTTTTTTTTCATTTTCAGAGTGTGGGAGAGCAATTCCAGGTATTCTGAAAGGAACTAAAATGATGAAATTGTACGTAGATGAATCTCAAGACAAATTCAAAGGACAGTGCTTATATTTTGTACGTGCGAGAAATGACTTGCCTGTGAACATTAAGACAATGCATGAGGTATTTTTATTTTCTTTCTCATTATTGCCTCTCATCAAAAAAGCAAGATCATCAAATTTGTAAGGAGAATAATAGAAATAAGGCCTATAAATTATAAATAATCTTAATTCTTGGTGAATGAGTGCATAGTTATTTGGTTTGAACCACATAAGTACCACTTTTTTTTTCCTTTACTCTTGGGCCCCCATGTAGATGTAAACATTCAAGCCACATGGATTGCATTATGACATTGCAATACACACTTCCGCATCTGAACCCCAAACTATCCTGTAAATGCCAGTGGGTTGGTGTAATGTTACAGTGTCTGGGTTTACAAATTACAAAAAGACATAATGTATTTGTATTGTTAATGTATTAACAATATGTTAATAGAGTATGTGAACAGAACAACTGTAACATTCTTCATAATTTACGTAGAATGAAATACAAGGAGAAAAAATTCTCATTGCAGCATAAATCTTTTTTTAATGAAAGCGTTATATTTATTTTTAAATGCCAAATATTATTGCATAATAGTTTTTTGATTATTTCCACATCTAATAACCATAGTCTTTTAATCTTCCCTGTTTAGGACATATACTATTCATCATTGGATGGGAGTGAAGGTCTTTTGCTTGCCATCAAAAATACCTTGTCAACTGTTTTTCTGCCTGCTGTTCTTGCCACAAGCAATTGGGGTGCTTTAAATCAGACCAAGCAGGGAGAACTTGAGAAACAAAGTTTCATTGAAACCTTGAACAGATATTTGGCATTTTTGGATGGTAAGATCAAATAGACAAATAAGCCGAGCCTTCCATTTTAATTTTTAAAATAATTGATAAGTTGTTGTACTGTCTAATATCTGGTTGCAACATATTATATCATTGGCTAGTCAGGACAGGACTTATTCCTATCCTGCCTAGCCAAAAGAACTGCTGATGTGGATAGAAAAGAAGAGTTGGAAGATTTGATTGGCTAATCAATAGCATATTTTTTCTGTCCCCTTTTTAAAATTCAGGCATCTTTCTGGGAATTCACTAAAGATCATTAAAACTTTGTCTGATCATATTAAATGTATTCTCCCAAGTAGAGTTGGGAAGAACATAATACTATAAAGTTTACACATCATAGCTCTCTTGTGTCAAATATGAGAAGCTGATTGTTTTTTAGTACATGAAAAGTCATCATAAGACTGACTGAAATAATAAACTGGAGTGAGCCAGTATCATATGATTACGAGTAGGGATAACTTCCACAAATCAAATATTGTACTTGATTTTTGTGCATTTAACCAAGAGACGAGTCTTACTCCAAAGCCATTCCTAAAATTGTAGAGAGGTAATCTAAAGCAATTCATGTTTGCGTTATATTCACTGTCAATTCTAAGAAATTATTTGTCCCTGTATATCACATTCCTATGACAATCTGTTTAATAAGACAGATACGTTGTTAAAACTTTCCCGGTGAGCTCCTCCTCTGGATTTTCTCTGACAACACTATGAATATTCATTTTCTTAGATTTTAAGCAAAACTGTTGTACTTATATAATATTAAGTACTTAATATGTTAAGTAGTTATATATGTGTGTTGAACCACAGCTCTTAATGCTTTATGTTTTCTTCCTTTTACTTTTTCAGTCTTTCTCCTCCCATTACTTTAAAAATTTTATCCGTTTATTTCTTGAGGCTGTCTCTTACTGGACTCATCATTTCCTTTTTCTCATTTTCCTAGCCATGCATCCAGGTTAAACCTTTCTGTACCTTTCCTTTCACCCTCAGCATGTATGTGTGTTGTAGTTGTAGCTGTGTCTGAGACTTGCATACCCAGCTCCATACATTTTTATACTTTCTTGAGTCCTGAGCTTCACTTTTTGCCTTTGAGACAACCTCCCCCAATCCCTTGGAGATCTCCAATTCTGGTTTTCTTACTGACTCTGCAAAACACCTCTTAAGGAGTCACTTTATCTCTTCTGTGATCTGTAACACTATCTCTCAGGCTACTCTGAGGATCCCATTTCTTCTGCTTCTGGCATCTTCCACTTATAACCCTGTGAAACCAGACTCTTAGCGCTCAAATTAACCGCCTAGATTCTGGAAAGCTGTGGTCTATATTTGTATCTTTGAGGTAGGATTCTTCCCTGCCTCCCCCCACCCATCCTTTCATTCATAATAGCACCACCTGAGAATGTGCAAAGGCTTGGAAAAAGGACATCTTACATGTTTTTCCCTAGAATGCAAACTGTTGTAATGAAACAGCCCAGGAAACAAATGTTAGAATCTGAAAATGTTCTTTCTCATTATACAAAGGTGCTAGAGTGAGCATCCAGGGAACTGTTCAACTGAAAAAAATAGATAACATGGATTTTTCCAAATTCCAGTCTTTTGAGGAAGTGACAGCAGCAGCTGCCAACCCTGATATTATACATCAGTTGGAGGATGCACTTATGATATGGTACAAGCAAATTGAGCAAGTAAGCAACTTAGCTAAGCAGAGGAGTATGTATGAGAAACAGTTAGAAAAAAGAGCCACAAAGAAGGCATTTCTGAGGCATCTTTTTCAGCACAGAATTATTCACTGTGGTAGCCAATCACATTATAAAATATAGGCGCAGTTCCTGTATGTGTGACAGTTCCAAGTGGATGAAAACTGGTTTTAAAGAAGAATCTTTTCTAGACTAACCAGTCATTTGCTTGTGTTGTGATTTTACCCTGAAGGTTTAGGAAGGTGGTTTGATCAAGATAAGAAACTGTTATTTTGGATCAAAATGAGTTGGTGCCACATTCACTCTTGGAGCTGTTGTAAGGGCCAATAGCCTGAATGATGCACAACTATGTTTCAGCAAATCAAATATTATTACAGCCAATATTATATTCATTGAACATGGCAACTGAAGATAGGGATTTCAAGGAGCTAATTTTGGATATCTTAAAAAAGCAGTAAACTATTAGCTCTGATGAAGATAATGGTCATGATGAGGAGGAGGAGGAAGTTCTGATAGCAAGGAACAGAAGCACTCTGTTTCTAAAACACTTTTGTGCTCTTCAGCTTAAGTTGCAAAATGAAGGCAGTGGTTTCTATGCTGGAGGCACAGGGATCAGAGTGATTCTACAGCATAACATTGCAAGCCTCACCCTTTGTCTACATGCAGCTTGGAATGCAGCTTGGAGCATGGTACTGTATGCCAGCCCTCATTTTTCTGAGGAAAGCAGGCAGGACCTGCAGACCCCATTGGAAGAATGGAACAAAATGTCGTGTGACAGTCTTGAATGGGACATAGCAACACAGACATGATATTTATCTTGTTCAAATTTAACATTGGCAGGTTTTGATTGAGAGTGAACAAATGAGAAAGGAAGCTGATGACTCAGGTCCACTTACCGAATTAGAGCACTGGAAGCGTATGTCTGCCAAATTTAATTTTATTATTGAGCAGATTAAAGGACAACCTTGCAAATCTGTCATAAATGTTCTCAATGTTTCACGTTCCAAAATTATAAAGGTAATTCTTAGTTGTTGGGTTTTTCATTTTTTTAAAAATGAGGTTTTAATGAGTTTATACAGTCAATTTCAATATATTTCCATTCTCTTTTTAAAATAATATAATCTCTATGAAAATCTGTGGTAAGAGGCAATACATAACCATCCCAGGATGATTTAAACAAGTTAAACAGGTTAGGCCTGTCTTCAACTTGGATGGGAGGCTACTAGAAAATTTTACTACCGTAGACTAATTTGGGGAGTTGAAATTAAAAAAACACATTCATAGTTCTGCCAGGAAAATTACATGCAACCATCAAGAGTAAAGCTTTACTCTGTACCTCTTTAACTTCATAAACATATTTCACATGTTTGGAGTATTACACTTTTTCCATTGAGTTTAATTGATTCAAAATTAAACTGCTATATTTGTCTGATGCACCTCTAATTGCTAACATGTATTAAAATTGTGACACTCTCATAAGCATGCATTTCAGAAGAAGTAATTGTTTTAATTTAATCAAATAAAATGATTACACAATCTAATGGTATGACACATAAATTATGATCTAGATGTAAGGGCCATGTAGTTGAAACGAGAATCTGATTCTCACATTAAAGTTATTTTGTAAATAAAGGAGAGTGCTTTCACGGCTGAGTAAAGAAAATATGGGAGAAACAGATCCACAATTTAAAGCTGGGCCCTCAGATACATAGAGTGGAAGGCTGGGTGACTGCTGGTTGGATAGCTTTTAATTCTCCACAATAAATCTACTTATCTAACATGTCTGCTTGGAAATGTGGAGTGGGTAGAGTTTAAATAGACATAGTATTTGGCACAAAGCCTCGACTCTTCAAAAGTTAGGCTTAAATTCACTGCCTTGTGGTCTCTGTGCATGTGCTAGCATTCAGATGTAATGCAGATATTTCTCTAAGTGCCAGAATTGCATTTGACAGCCATATGATTTGGTTGACTGTTTGATATTACTGCCATTATATGGGGTAATTGGTTTATTTCCGAAAATTGGGGCTGACTTATGGCAACTTTACTCAGATATGAGTATTAACATTTTTTGGAAATCCCAAGTCCAACTTCTGATGACTAAATTAAAACAGTTTATAGAGCCTAGAGGTTTGGTGAAACAGCCAATGGGTTGCCACTCCTCTCAGCAGACAACATTGTAAGCAGATGCCCTTCCATTTTTTGTATTGCATTTCCACAATCCTTGAATTAGTTGTGTAGAAATGCATGAGTGCATTGTAACACCACTTCCCCAGTATGAAAGTGTTCCCCTTCAGTCTACATGAGTGCATTAGTATAGCATGGCAATATCTTAATATATTGTTATGCTGCCTTAGCACTCAGAAAACTTGCAAGTCAGCATGACTATTCTGTCATGGCACTTACCCTGATATACATGGCCTCACCCCTGATATACATGATCCTGACCCTAAAGGCCTTCAGGAAAAATACTAAAACTTTTCCCCAAGGTGCTGGTGTCAGCATGTGGATAGAACTGACATGAGGTGGCTGGTGGATGATGTGAGTTTTGTGAGGCCTCAACTTTGTTTGTTGTTTCAAAAGTTTTCATTCTGCTCACTGTTCTTTCTGATAGATGGGAAGCTATATAAATGTATTTAATAAGTAAACAATATAGTCTTGCTGCATATACAGTATAATCCCTAGTCTCACAGTGAGTGCAATCACTGGTGGTAAAATGAAATAATTTTCTTTACATAATTTATTAATGAAATGTAGTTACCAAGTATTTGGATCTGTAGGATTTTAAATTTATGTATTTGTTTGTTTATTTATTTATTTATTCATTCCAAGTATAACTAGAATGTAATTATATTTCTACTACATGAATTCTGCACATTTTATTTCAGTGTTTTAAAAGTTAAACATTTTGTTTTTACTATAGCTGTGGCGAGAATTGGATGCCAGAATAACAGATACAGCAAATGAATCCAAGGATAATGTTAGATATCTATATACACTTGAAAAAGTTTGTCAGCCACTCTATAATTACGATTTAGTGAGTAAATTTTGAAGACATCTGCATTCAGTTTTGTGTATATTATGTAGTTACATTTTCTATTACATACATGCACTAAAATAAATGGCTTTAAAATGTATATCATAAGCAGAAGATTCTAAATCTAACTATAGTCTAGATATTCTAGTGTCACAAAATATCTGACTTTTAGGGGCAATTATTATTAATTAATGACTTACATCTTTCTATTGATACTGTAGATTTAAATTAATTATCAAGACTCGGTTGTAGACAGGAATCTAAAATAAGGAAGAAACAAACAATAACCCAAAGTATAACCCAGATTGAAAAGAGAACCTAGAATGCATTCAAATGAAATACAATAGAAGATACTTGAAAATAGTTTATAATTTACTTGTTAAGAAGTTATGTTTTATTATTTTTATGGGTCTATTGTAAATTGCCTTAATGCTTCTTGGACTAGAAGAGTGATTCCAAAATGAAGATTTACTTTTTTAAAACTGTTTGTTGGGTGCAAAGAAAATGGGGGACGGTAACTGAATCCAGAAATTTGGCTTTTAACTTGCAATGAAAAATTCCTCACCCTGGCACTTCTCATTTTAGGCATTAGGAAGTTAGACTTGTTCCGAAAACAGCCATCTCCCTCTTGCACCCATTGTCAGTCCCACCTGGTAGTTTAAAGTATGCCATCTTTCAAGCTCAATTGTACAAAATATTTCTCTTAGGTTTCCATGGCCCACGGAATACAGAATTTGATTAATGCTATAAGAATGATTCATAGTGTTTCCAGATATTACAATACTTCTGAAAAAATGACATCTCTCTTTATCAAAGTAAGTGCTTTTAATCAGAGGACTGGAGAGCACTCTGAACATAAGTATGTTGTGCAAGCCTCAGTGTTGACTATAGTTTTCTGTTGTATACAGTATATTTCAATGTTTTATATCTGCTGGTAAGTGTATCATTAAACAACAATATGTATTGCAAGATCTAATAATACATATTCACTCTAAATAGCCAAAGGGCCATATGAAAACTCAATAGGTCACCTGAGGTTTCTCAAGTATTAGCAGACATCATTTTCCTTGGCTTCAACGGGTCTTCCTCTCTGTTTGTTTTTTCACATTTTAATTTAAAGTTATATTTTAAAACATTTAATTTTAAAAAGGTATCATGCTTGAAAGCAAGTCTCCAGCTTCACAGCCACTTTCTTGGAAAATTAAAATAACCCAGTGCTATCTAGTCATCTCTTTGGAAGGGAGCACAAAGGAAGTGGGAGGGGAGAAAGATTAAGCAGGGAGAGTTTTCTGGGAGTTAGAGATGTGCTAGGTGGCATTCTAGGAGACCAATAATGGGCTATGTTCCCCCCTTGCAAACATTGTATATCTGAGCAAGAAACTGCTATCTACACAGCAGCCATTTCTCAAGAGCACTGAGGGGCACACATGACATGGATTTTATAACTTGTTAACTAACATAGTAACTTTGTAGTTAAATATATCTTTTCTCTCTATATATTTTAAAATGATAAAACCATTACAGACTGGAATGTAGGAAAACTTTTTATCCTATTGCTATATAGATGAATCAATAGCTTGTAACATTCCCAAACTAAAAAGATAAACCATAGAAAGGATGGCTGGCAAATATCTTCTGATAAGAGAATGTTTGTTAGTGCCAATTGGTGTCTGGGTTGTCTCTTTATGAACTCCCAAAAAACTTTTCCCTCATTAACATCTTACATTTTATACCCTTCTGATATCAGAGCTCATTTAAATGGACATACATGGAACATATTTGACTACATGTAACTGATTTCCTATTCAAAAGGGAGGTTACCTTTACCTCATCCAATCAACTTTTTTCTTGCATTTTTTTGATGTGTTAGCTATAAAACGGAATGTAAGCTAAGGATCTGGTTAACAGATAACAGATAATCACAGTTGGAAGGGACCTTGTAGGTCGTCTAGTCCAACCCCCGCCCAAGCGGGAGACCCTACACCATTTCTGACAAATGGCAGTCCAATCTCTTCTTGAAAGTCTCAAGTGATGACACTCCCACAACTTCTGAGTGCAAGCTGTTCCATTGGTTGATTGTTCTCACTGTCCCCTCTTTGAATGAGAGGAATCTTTTTTTATCAGAATATTCTAATAAACTGAATAAGATGATCTCAGTGGTGAGATTCAAAAATGTTTACTACTGGTTCTGTGGGTATGGCTTGATGGGTGTGGCAGGGGAAGGATACTGTAAAATCTCCAGTCAGAGGCAGTATTTGCCAGTTCTCCAAACTACTCAAAATTTCCACTACAGGTTCTCCAGAACTGGTCAGAACCTGCTGAATACCACTTCTGGATGATCTTCTTGGCTTGGTCTTCTCATTGGAAAATATTCATATGTATGCACACATAGTATATTTAGTTGTGGAATAACTAAATGCAAGGAAGAGATGGTGTCACACTGCAGAACATGCATCTTTGTTTATCGTGCCATCAAAGGTGGAATCTGGTTCGGATGTAAATCTATTAGTATGACTTTTAAAGCTTTCAAGCACCCTCTTGTCTTTAGGATTTATGTAATAAAATAATGATTTTTAAAGATGTGATTTTACTGTAAATTATATGGTTTTTGTGATAATCTCAGGCATAACACAATGGTTTAAGAACAGACTGAGACCGTAGTCTGATGCAAGCTTGTTTTCATTATAACATCTTGAAAGATAACAAGGTACTTGTAGGAATAGTTTCTTTTAAATTTTGGATCCCACTGCCCACAAGTACTGATGATTAGATTCCTTTTGGTTTGTCATTAGATAAACAGTTGCTGTGACCGTTGTGTGGCCGTTTATTTTTTTACTGTTAATGGGACAGCACATCTAAATAACTAGCTATATACAAGGTTCTGGAAATGCTGAAGGTGAAATGCTTAACTTTGATATAAAAAAATATGTATATTTTTTTCCTTTTTAAAAATGCAATAGGTTACAAATCAGATGGTCACAGCATGTAAAGCATATATTACTGATGGAGGATATAGCCGTGTATGGGAACAGGATACTCCAACAGTAATTCAGAAAATTAAGGTATGTTTGTAATGTCATATATATTTTCAGCAGTATTGTTTCTGCTCCCTACTGAATCCCTATAAAGGAATTAGCATGATTTATAACCGCTATAAAACAAGATTTTGGTTTTCATGTTAGCTAACTTATTATCATGAACTCTCATTAATGTTATTAGCTAAATTCATACAAAGCCATAATTTACCTGATTGTTTATTGTTAAAACTCCAGTGTGGAGTTTTCTGCTTAATTAGGCCTCTGGAGATTTACTATAGTATTGCACTTCATAATCTTTATGCTTGGAAATTAAAAGAAATCAATTGTGAATTATTAGAAAATAGTAAGCATCTTGTCAATATTTTCCCTTAATTAGCAAGAAATTATTAACAATCAGTATAGGAACCTTATTATGTAGGCTAAGAAAAAATTATCTTCAAAAGATTCTGCTTGCTTCTATGATCTAAAACAGATTTAGATTGCTTCATATTTCAGTTGACAGCATTAAACCAGATAAAATATTAACATGAAGATACAAGCCTAAAATCAAGTTCTAATTGAAAAGTTTTTATTTATTTTTATTTATTTTGATTTGTCAATCATTTACCAGATAATAGGTATAAGCATATACATAGTTATGAATACATGAAATGGGTACATATACGAAAAAATAGGGCAGAGACGGTAAGCACGTTGGTGCACTTATGCACACCCCCTACAGACCTCTTAGGAAATGGGTGAGGTCAATAGTAGACAGTCTAAGGTTAAAGTTTTTGGGGTTTGGGGAAAAAGACCACAGAGTCAGGTAGAGTATTCCAGACATTGAAATAGAGTATTCCAGACACCCTGTTGCTGAAGTCGTATTTCTTGCAATCAAGTATGGTGCGGTTATCCTTGAGTTTGTATCTATTGTGTGCTATTGTGTTGTTAGGGTTGAAGTTGAAGTATTCATTGACAGGTAAGTCATTGCAATGTATGATTTTATATACCATAATTAGATCAGACCGAAGACGGCATAATTCAAGGTTTTTCTAATTTCAAGTCTGATGGCATAAGGTATTCTGCAACAAGTAGAAGAGTGGAGAACTCTTCTTGTGAAATATTTCTGGACTTTCTCAACTGTGCTAATATTAGACATGTAATTTGGGTTTCAGACTGATGAGCTGTATTCAATGTTTTGTATGCTCTAGTTAGTAGTGTGATATTACCAGAGAAAAAGCTACGTAGGATTAGGTTAGCAACTCTTAATGCCTTTTTGGCTATGTAGTTACAGTGGGCTCTAGCACTTAGATCATTAGAGATGAGTACTCCAAGTTCCTTAACAGAGTTTGGATCATCAACAAGATCTTGACTATTCAGCTTGTATTTTATTTTCTGATTTTTTTTGCCAATATGTAGGACAGAGCATTTGTTTGTTGAGATTTGAAGTTGCCATTTGTTTGACCATTCTGATACATAGTCGAGGTCTTTTTGAAGGGTAGTAGTATTGTCTGTGGTACTGAACAGCTTTACATCTTCAGCGAAGAGAACGCAGTTGCTCTTAATATGATCACAGAGGTCATTTATGTAGAGTATGAGGGTTGGTCCTCGAACACTGCCTTGGGGGATTCTTTGTAAAAGTTCTTTGTAAAAGATCTATAAATGGTGGACTTTTTTCCTACAATAAATTATATATATACATTAGATTTATTGAATTTATATCCACTGTAATCATAAGGCTCTAAGTAATCTTACTAATCACACTCTGATAGTAATTGCTGCATAATGTTGTTGATTTTTTTAACATTTTAGGACTGTATTTTTTTGTTTAAAGAATATCAGAAAAGTTTTCATAAAACAAGAAAACAAATTTTGGAAACTTCAGGGGAGAAGACTTTTGAAGTATCTGAGATGTACATTTTTGGCAAATTTGAAGCTTTCTGCAAAAGGCTGGAAAAAGTAAGTACTCTTTAGAAAATCCCAGTCTTTTGCCTAACTTGTCCTTAATTCTCATTGTGGTTTAGGATATAACACTTCAGGCTGATAGAAAGATTCATGATGAAAAAGTTTGCCTTTTAAATATAGAGCTTCTTTGGTATACTACAGCAAAAAGCCATGTAACAGCATCCTGGTTTATTTCAAGCCAGGGCTTAGTGCAACAACTGACAGTAGTATAGAGAGATACTAGAGATAGACATCAACAGTTAGATTTGGTTTGGACCTAGTTGGTGATTCAGGATACAGATCACTTCAACTCAACCTGAAAAAGTATTTCATGGTTGTAATTCTGTAACCTAATGTGTGAATAAGTGGCTCAGAATGGAAATGGGAGGATTTTCAGAAAAGAATGAGAAAGTCATAATAAGGATTGATTAAAAAAATAAAAACTGGAAGGAAGGCAGGCAGGCAGGCAGGCAGGCAGGCAGGCAGGAAGGAAGGAAGGAAGGAAGGAAGGAAGGAAGGAAGGAAGGAAGGAAGGAAGGAAGGAAGGAAGATAAGGATTAAATAAGGCCAAAAAGAAATAACTTGTCCCATCACTGCTGCTATCAAAGACAAGCTTTTCACACATGACTCTTTACTTAAAAAAACATTAGGCAGGCAATAAAGCAAAATGTGAGATTGAATAAATTTTTATTAATTCCTTCTGGACACTTGAGAGGGTCCCCATGGTCTCCAGGAGCACAGAATATATTTGAAGTGTTTGGTTTTTATAATATGACTAAATTCAGTGAATGCTAGGTACTGAGCATACCTAAACCTGTTATAAACTGCTCAGTATTGCTTAGATGAAATGGATGACCATACAAATCAGATTAAGAATAAGCATAAGGATAACTTTGAAAAGATGGCTTAAGATAAAATATGACAATAGTTGTCAATCATAGATTAATTAAATCAGTTCAGCTCTATATTTTGTAATTGCTGTAATTGAAAACTAAAGTTGATTCTTTTCCTAGAAAAAATATAAGTCATCTTAAGTGTACAGTATTTACAATATAGTAATGTCTGATTTTTTTTGTCTGATGTTTGATGATTTTGTGCAAAACTTTTCATTTAAGAAAATTATAATATTAAGAGAAACCATAGTTAATACTTGAAAAAACAACCTTTCTGATTTTAGATAACAGAGATGATAACAGTTGTTCAGACTTTTTCTGCACTGAATATGTCTACTATTGAAGGAATTGATATTATGGCAATTAAATTCAAAAATATCTACCAAAGTGTTCAAAAAAAGAAATATGATATTCTTGACCCACGGAAAACAGAATTTGATGTAGACTTTGCAGATTTCATGACAAAAATTGAAAATTTAGAGGTAGGTCACATAAATATCTCAATTCAACTCAGATATGAAAAATGTTATTAATTCAGATTAGGACAGGCTGTGAAGTTGTGGTTTCCTTGGTTAGCCTGATGATCTGTACTTGAACTCCCAGATTTGACAAGCTGTTTATATGGTTTTTCAATAAGGTTTAAAGTATTTTTGCTAAGTGAATAAATTTATTTTATTTTACTTTATATATGTAAATGGCTGTCCATTTCATACCTATAACTGGGCAGCTCACAATTAACAAGATGGTTCCTCAGATATCTTAGACTTATGCCATAAATTGCCTTAACAGTAATAAGCAATCCATTAAAACTGGCTCCAGAAGCAGATCAGCAACCAGTGCAGCTTGTGTAACAGTGATGTTACATTCTGAACCAAGTGTAACTTTCATATACTCTTCTAGGATAGCCCTATGAAGAGCACATTGCAGTAATCCAAATGAGAGATGACTAGAGCATGAGTGACTGAGCCTTATGATCCAAAAAATGGTGCAACTGGTTATACATAACAACATGAAGTCATACAAAGGCTCTTCTAGTCACAAATGCCACCTGCTCTTTGATCAGGAGTTGTGAGTCTAGGAGATTCCATGTTGCACATCAGTCTATCTGGGGTAATGCAATCCCACCCATTAAAGATGATAAACCTCTGAAACCTGAGGTATTACACATCCATAACCAGGGTTCAACCGTCTCACATACAGACCCTTACAGTTTCCAGGCACCACAAAGGACAGTCATGGCATCACTTGGATCATCTGGGATGGAGATATAGAGTTGAGTATCATTGGCATATTGATGATAGCTCAGGCCATGGTGACAGATGTTTTCACCCAGCATAGTTGTTAAAAAGGAACAAAGAGAGTACAAAGTCCTATAGTATCCCATAAAGGAGCAGCCAAAGGCTGGACCTCTCACTGTCTATCAACACCAACTTGAGACTGGTCTTGGAGAAAGGAACTGAACCAGAGCAAGACTCTGTTGCCCAGTCCTAGTCCCCCAGCTGACTCAAAAGGATACCATGGTTGATGGTATCAAAAGCCATTGAAAGGTCAAAGAGGGCAAGGATGGATGCAGTACCTCCATCCTGCCCTTGACAGAGATTAACAGGTGCAACCAATTCTCTTTCTATCCCATAACTGGCCTGAAACCTGACTGAAAGTACACCAGATAATCCATTTCATCCAGGAACTTCTAGAGCTATAATAATCACTTTTTCCACCACCTTCCCTAAAAGGTTTCCTGTCAGTTAAAACAATTAACCAGTGGAACAACTTGCCTCCAGAAGTTGTGAATTCTCCAACACTGGAAGTGTTTAAGAAGAGCTTTGGGCAACTATTTGTCTGAAATGGTATAGGGTTTCGTGCCTGAGGAGGGGGTTGGACTAGAAGACCTACAAAGTCTCTTCCAACTCTGTTGTTCTGTTCTGTCCCGTACTGTCCTATCTTGTTCTTTTCTATCAAGAAGGTGAGGACTAGACAGAGGTTTCTGGGCAGGTAGGATCTGATGAAGGTTTCTTAAGGAGGGGTGATATGCAGAGGTGGTATTCAGCAGGTTCTGACCAGTTCTGGAGAACCGGTAGCAGAAATTTTAAGTAGTTTGGAGAACCAGCAAATACCACCTCTGATTGGAGATTTTACAGTATCCTTCCCCTGCCATACCCACCAAGCCACACCCACAGAACCAGTAGTAAAAAAATTTGAATCCCACCACTGGTGGTATGGCCCAGAAATGGAAATCTTTGCCATCTCTATGTACCTCAGGTTGTTCTTTCCTCAAACAATGACTTTACATGCAACAATATTATATTCTTATTCTGTGGCTGTCTTCCTCTCTTGGAAGGAATGTTGATTTCTGAATTACTAATATTCAGTTTTGTTTTCTGTTAGGTCCAAATACAGACATTTATGGGTGCTTGTTTTGTAAAAATCTTGTCTTCACAGCATGCTCTCCAGCTGCTTCAGAGGTACAGCAAATATTTTAAATTAGCATTTCACTTGGGTAAAGAGTTGACTTTATGTTCATTTGAAAGATGAAAGGCCGGTGCTGTTTGTTTTCACAGTTGATCTAGGAAAGGCAGCCCCACATTATCCTGTTTCCTTTTTTTTTTTTTTTTTTGGTAGGAGGGTAGTACAATAGTCTATATCCCTCCAGCTAAAGCAAGTTAGATAATTATTTAGCAAGTTATATGTAGTAGAAAAACCGTAAGCCAATAACAAAACTTAAGTTAGTTTTTTGATCAGGTATTCTTTGGTCTTTAATATTCTTCGGCTTCTTTTTTTTTATTTGTTGTTTTCTTGAAAGTGCTTTTTGCACTTTCACCATAACTACTATGTGTGTGTGTGTGTGTGTGTGTGTGTGTGTGTGTATGTGTGTGTATATATATATATATATATATATATATATATATATATATATATATATATATATATATATATATATTTATTTAAAGAACACATAATAAAAGCTACCAGATTTAGCTTCAAAAATTGAATTACACAAAACTCTAACACTTGGTCTTTAAAGGTTGTCTGGATGCCTGCAGTTCCTATCTGATCCATAATTTTGATTAGCATAGCTAACAAACTGACAGCTTCCTTTGAAAAGAACAATCTTTATTAAATGCCCCTTATGAAACTATTATAGAAATGCATGCTGTAATAATCGTTTTTATCAATATAATGTGATGGGACCTTTGTGGATTTTACTACAACAAATTAATACAGTTGATCTTCTGGAAGCATAGTTTTTAGTGTTCTTATAGCCTAATTTGCATCCCTTGAAATAAAAAACCTTTATCTCAGTCTGATTATATCAACAGTATCTTATTCCATACCTCTGTGTATTTGAATATGAACTCTATAGGTTTCAGAAATTGAACATGCCATGTCTTCAGAATGAAATTGCATATACAATTGGGCGTATTCTTCAGCACTATGTTGCCGAACTTGAATCAACTAAGAAGGTATTTACTATGTGTTTATATTAAACAGAATCTGTTCATTTGAATAGGTTTACTTGGAAAAATCAGTTTTAAGTGATAATTTTGTGGAATGTACTTTAACTCCACACAGACAAATTTTAATAAGTCATGTGGGGTTGTTATACACATCTCTGATAGTGTTTTATACAAGGCACATCTCATGGAAGAGAAGAAATAATTCAATATTAATATGAATAAATACTAAAGATAAAAACTTTATTAAATATGAGCAGTCTGTAGAATCAAATGGTAGACTTGCTTTTAAAGTTGTAAACTACATTGCACATATCTTCTAAAATGGCACTATACAGTTGTCCTCATTTAACAATGGAAATTGAGATTGGCATTTCTGTTACTAAGCAATACAGTCATAAAGTACATCAGATGACTGCATCACTTAGTGAAAAAATTGCAACCTGACATTTCCAGTTGTCATTGTTAAGCGAATCACCATGTGTCATTAAACATGGATGTCACATGGTTGCCATTTTTGATCACCTATGGATTTCCCCATTGCCTGCGTCGGCAAAGAAAATTGTAAGTGGCAATCACATGACCTTGGGACTGCTGTGATAATTGTAAGCAAAAAGACCAATTATAACTATCACTTGTTCAGCACCATTGTAAGTTTGAACAGTCACTGAATGTGTGTTCATTAAACAAGGATTGACTGTAAATGCTTCGGCAATTTGTATAGTTATTCAAAGACAAAAATAATTAAAAGGATAATAATCATCTAATTTGCTTTCATAGATTTCACTTCTAGTAATGAGATCTAAAATTGTGAATGCAATAGAACAGGCAGAGAAGCACTGAAATGTCTGTAATGTACTTCATTGTGTATATAATAGATGTTAATTTCATATTGCCTACTTTGCAAATGCTGGTATGCCAACCGGGTTGATTAGCATTAAAAAGATTATTAATCAGAACAAAAACTGGAAATGAGAACAAACAAAATGTTGTATATTTTCAAAGCTATCATAATGTGGAAACAGGAAGTTAAGGTGATTTTCCATTGTCATAGCTATTAGCAAGTAAATGAGCTCTAATATATAATGTTTCACTTGCATGCTTGCCTTTCTCTCCTTTTTACTCCCTTACTGAAAATTATACCTGATTTGTCTGGAATAGCTAAAATGGTCTAATCCAAACCTCTCCATTGCAGTTGGAAATTCTTGGAAATGTTTTTGCAAATATTCTTGCAAATATTCTGTCTGTAGCACATCAAACTGTAGAGGTTTGGTCTTGTACATTACATCCTTCCTATGCAGATGCTTCTGGAGTGACTTGTAACTCGAGTATTAATGGTATTCTCATTTGACACTTGACTTTGTTTTATCATAGCTTTATCAGGTACAAAAGGATAATCCTCCCCTGGCTCGAAACATGCCACCAGTAGCAGGAAAGATACTGTGGGTGAGACAACTCTTCAGGCGTATAAGTGAGCCAATCAACTATTTTTATGTAAGTTTGTCATCATCCACTTATTGGTTAACAACAAGACTGACACATGATTTTCAAAATATATTTCATAGTCCAGTGAGAATACTGCTTGTTATTATCTTGATTCACCAAGTTCTTCACAGTCTTTCCATATTAGTGCTGCTGGCTATGAATTTTGGTAAAATGATTTAGAATAGCCTGTAGAGGGCAGTATTTAATTGCTTTGAAAGCAATATTCCTGCTATGTAGTTTCCACTCTGTTGTGACAGAACCATATTAATCATGGTCTTTAAGTTGTAACTGTTAGAAAACTCCAATAAAACAATTTACATGTGTGGTTTTGTTTTTCTAATAATTCACTTTTGTCAGGCATCTCTTCAGACAGCCAAGCCAAACAGATTTGATGTTTAGGACAGTGCTAGGCATTGTGAGAAACACTGTATTATTCATGGTGGTGGTCGTTTTGTCCAAATTATTTCTCATTCAAAATTGATTGCATATGGAAATAAGCATTTCAGATCAGCTATTCTTACATAGATCTGGATTACTTTTCTTCTTATACTGGGGTAATAAATTGTATTGATTATGCAACAGAATATTGCAGAATATCTTTTCAGACTTCCAGCTTGCTAAGTAGTCATGTCTTCTTTGACAGATGTAATAAAGAAGCTCCAATAAGCTATCTTGTTCTAAAGTTTTACTTCCCTAATCCAACAAGCTCCCTATTTTCTACAGTTTTGTAAAAACTTGTTTCAAAACAAGGAAGGGAGGAACAATTTTGAATGACCCTACAGTGTCTATCTCTTGTTATCTTTAATTGTGCTGAAAAGCTGCCATCCCTCAATGCAGCTATTAGTCTTACAAAATTAGTTCTGAGTGACATCCATGGAATTAATATTAGCTTGGAAAGAATTTCACTTCATTGTGATTCTGGCTAAGAAGAAAAAGCTTAAACTTTCCCCCCTTATTCTATGATCAGGTTGAAGATGACCCTTTGCCCATTGCTTTCTATTATATATTATAGATTCCACATGGAATTTACACATTTCAAAATGACCTCATAGGCCACTGAGTCCCAACCTGCAAGCAATAAATGAATCCAAATTAAAGTAGTTCCAACAGATGGTAATTCTATCCCTGCTTTGCATATCCCACAATGGGAAGTGGATCCTCTTTTTCCTGCTGTAGATAAATTAATATGTGCCATACTCATTCTGGAGACCGCTTGTTCTCTTTAAACTGATAAAACTAATCCAGGCTCTTGATTTGCCTCTTATTAACCAGCTTAATATTTGAATTGGGTCTTAGGTCTCAAAAGACCTGGGACAAGTATAATTTTTATCTTGTTTTAGTGCAAATTGGAACACCCACACAACTTAAATTTCATTGGACTTTCTTAAGTATTCCTCCAGAAAACACCTTTTACTGATTAAAAATGCTTATGTTTCTCACTGATACATTTATCTGAATTTAAGTTGTGATAGTATCCATAGAAGAAATGGTGTGAGCTACTGGCACATGTAAAATATTGAAAGGGTTTTTCAAATGCAAACATTGCAAGATTACAGGTAAATTTGAAAGATAGGTATTCTGAATGTACTCTTTAGTGAAAGCAGAAGTATTTTATTCACCTACATTTTAAATATATAGCTCTTTCATTATCATTGTTTCAACAGAAAAACTCAGACATCTTGGCAAGTGTGGAAGGAAAAGCAGTTGTTCGACTATATAATAAAATTTCCTATGTATTGGTAGAGTTTGAGGTACTTTATCACACAGCGTGGATGAAAGAGATTTCACAGTTAGAGTATGGTAAGCCATTTAATCCATTGCAAACTCTATTGAATAATACCATGATGCTGACTCATTAGTTTGGGGAAGTGTTTCTAATTACAATATTTGATTTTAGCATTGCAGGTTACACTATTGGTACGTCACCCTGAAACTGGAAAGTTACTGGTAAATTTTGATCCCAAGATTTTAGAGATTGTTCGAGAAACAAAATGTATGATAAAAATGGGCCTAGAGGTACCAGAGCGGGCAAAGAGGATAGTCAAAATTGAAGGAGAAGTAAAAGGAAACAAATTATGCTTGGAGGTAGGTAAAGAAAAAGCGTGTTGATTTTTCAAACAAATGCTTATCTTGATGTAAAGCAGGGCTGTCAAACTCCTGACCCACAGGCCGGATGCTGCTGGCCATGCCCACACCCGGTTTAGTGAAGTGAAGCAGGCAAAGTTCTCATATGTCACATGATGCCGCCATGGTGATATGAGTTTGACATCCCTGATGTAAAGTATACATTAAGGAGATTTTATGACATATGTTGGGCATGTGTTTATACAAGAGAAGAAAATAAAGAGAAAAAACAAAAAGGGGCCAAGATACTTTAATTGCAAATTACAATGCATTTTGCTGGGGTGGGTATGTATTGTCAGGAAGGAAGAGCAATCTCATTCAACTGATATTTAATTGAGAAATTTGCATCTATAAAAAATGTCAGAATAGTTCAGCAATAATATTCATACATGAATACAGAGTTCAAAGCATAACAGAAAGCTTGAAGCTTTTTAAAATACAGTAAAAAGAGGCAGATATGTCAGGATTGCTGCTAAGGAAGAGGTCATTAAACTAGTAGAGAGAATGGTTTTTCAGGTTTTCAAAATTGTTGCTTTAATGCCATAAGGACTTTCTCATCACTGGATATGATCATGAATGCCTTTAATGCTTTTCAGAGAAGTGCACTATAATGTTGAAAATTACATGCATTATATCTTGACTAGCTGTTCATGAATGGACTGTATCTAGCTGAAGCTTGCTCCAGAAGATTATACTTTTAAAAAAATGTGTATGTTTTTACACAGAAATCTGCCTAGTCTGAAGGTTTTAGGAAATTCATTATATATTTTAATTTCTATTAATATTAAATTAAATCCTGAACATTTATTTTAATTCATAGAGCATTCTACACTGCTATGAAAATTTGTGCCAAGAAATTCCAACAGTGTTTGTCAACTTGATGGCACCTAAAATGAAGAAGGTATATTAGGATATCTTTCTATATACTGTTAAAACTCCCATTGTCATGACTTTTAACTGTGAAAAGTACTGCAGTTTTTGAACTAAGATATCTCAAATGGCCTAACTACAGAATATGTCCAAAATCCAGCATCCTTGACTCCCAAGGAAATAAAATTTGGGAAAAATTTGTCTATTTCAGTGCTACTGGTTGCTGATGTACTGGTACACCGCTTCTGCTGCTGCAATCATGTGATCTTCATTTTCAACATTCTGTGACATTTCCCAGTCAGTCTCACAATCCTTCTCTTGTTCCCCAACCCAGCAGCAGCCACTCACCTTCCTGCTCAAAAGGATATGGAAGGCAAGGGAGGAGGATAATTATAGTATAACTGGAAGTGAGGGAAGGAAACAAGGGGAAGGGAGGAAGAGAGGGGAAAAGGGAAGGAAGCAGAGAAGGGAGGGAGGGATATTTTTCTCCCAGGCAGCTTCCAACAAGAAAACTAAATGGGGAAGCTGCACTAAGTTGGAAGTTTCCTCCATTCCTGCTGCTTTTTTACCCATAATCATTCTGTTTCTCTGTTTACATAAGGAAATATCTCTGAAATGATGACCCAATGGGTCACAGATTGCCTAGTATGTATACAGATATTCATCTCTTGATTACATTATGTCTTGAAAATTGCAGTGTTCTTTCTAGGATTCTGCCCTATCTCTTTTACTAAGCCATTAACAGTAAAAGAGTTATTATTAAGGTTTCAATATATTGCTTTATTTTTGTACTTTGTATTTATGTGAAAATTGTTTTCAATTTTACAATGTTCCTTTTGGATAAAATGTATTTATGAAAAACAGAAATAAATACCTTTTGCTATATAAACTATGTAAATAGAAGTGTCAGAAAGCAACTTGACAAAAGATTTCAGAGAGTTGTAAGAAGAGGCAGAAGAAATATTATAATAACATCTGTAAGGTCATTGAAGAGAAATGGAAAAACACGGAAAATATTTCAAAAGATCACTGAGCTCCAAAGGAGATTCCAACCTCAAATGTTATACTCAGATACTTCAGTAGACAAGTATTTGCTGATTAGAAAATAAAAATAAAAAAGTTGGAAGGAGTATATTGAAATTATTTGCAGTCAACATCCAAGATACCTCAGAAGATACTCTCTATTTACAAGCACCTCTAGTTTTAATTTTAGTGTGTGTGGGTGTTTGTATGTGTTTGAAGTTTGAAACAGGGCAGAAACCATGGTCAATGGTATCTAAAGCCACTGAAAGGTCAAGGAGAGCAAGAATGGATGCACAACCCTTATCTGAGAGATCATCTAAAAGCATGACCAATGCTGTTACTATCCCATATTCAGGCCTGACTATGATTGAAAGGAATCTAGATAATCTACTTCATCTAGGGTCCTCTAAAGCTGCTACACAACCACCTTCTCTATCTTCAACCCTCCCCCCCAAAAAAGAGAGGTTAGATATTGGATAAAATTGTCCATTATATTGGGTTCCAGCAATAGTTTCTTGAAGAGGGGATGAACTAGTACCTCCTTAAGAGGCAGAGTAATGAATTCCTTATCCAAGAAGGAATTCACCACTACCAGAACCCACTAAGATGACACTTCCTTCCCAGCAAACTTAATTAGCCAAAAGGACCATGGAGATAAAGAACAGGTAGATGAACTTAGAGTCCTAGATGGTCCCTGTCCACCTCCTCAGGTGCAACTTGTTCAAACTGTTTTCAGAAAATAGGGCAAGACTTCCTTGGGACTTACAACAAGGCCAACATCCAGCTGATAATGAATTTGAGTAATTTATCCAACAGAAGTTGAGCACTGTCTTCCACATAGCCCTACAAGGGGCTCTCAACATCCCCTCTACCCCAAAATATAGTTTTGAGTATGGACCACAGGATGGCTATCTGCACACACAATAAGGGTGAAGAGCTATTGTCACTTTGCCAGCTTTACCATCACAAAGTAGGCTTTAATAGAAGTTCTAGCCTGTGTATGTTTAGTTCATCCCTTATTGTGTATAAGCAATGCTTTAGATGTCTTTTGTCTCATTTCATCTCCCTCAGTTCCTTCCTCCATGGTGAATAATGGGATCCATGAGGAGGGAAAGGTTGCATAGATTCAATGTGGTTGAAGGCCTTGATAGTCCTTCTGTTCTAGATGGTACCCAAGGACTCAGTTGGACTATGTGGCAAACTGACAGGCATAACACCAGGTCCCTCTGAAACTCACCTGGTTCTATTAATCACTGAGGATGGCCTGATCCCACTTCCCTGCAATGGATGGTGGCATCAAAAAAACCCGTGGTAATCAGGGCATGATTTGACCAAGGGGGCCACCAACAAAGGGTGATACTAAAGAAGTGAGCCAACCTAAAAGGGAAAGGAAAACAGGGAAGACTTTTTTTTAGGACTGTAGAAAATGCTTGTGATAATTGATTGAGTTTAGCACAGTATAATTTATAGAATGCTAAAAATCTACTATAGTCCTAATAATTATGTTTTTCCCTTCTCCTTTTATTAGGTGGAATCTGTAATGAGGCAAGGGCTTACTGTTTTAACTTGGTCCTCTCTGACATTAAATAGCTTCTTTCAAGACGTTGATGCAGTTATGAAAATGTTTAATCAGCTTTTGAAAAAGGTATATTTAGTTTTCCCTAATTCCATTAGTGGTATCAAAGATTGAATTTAGACCCCCAAAATGCAAAATATGCATTCTGTTGCTGAATTTTGGCTCTATAGTTTTATTCAAATTAAGATTTGCAAAGGGTCATAAGACAAAAAGAACAGTACAGTTAATTTACTACAGTTATTTAAATACAGTTAAGTTATAGTCTTATTTGAGGTTTGGAGCCTAGGGGAATATTTTATGTTGAATGGATTTGAATCACAGCTTTTAAATTTTAACCTTATTTTAACTTATTGTAATTGATTAATCCTAATTCATGTTTTTCTAGTGCGGCTTCTTATCACCTCCAAGTTTACAGTTTTTTTAAAAAAACGCAAGTAATATGTTTATGTAATCCTAACAAGGAATCAATTAACTATCTTTTCTTTAATACAGATCAATGACTTGTGTGAAATGCAGATTGACTTAATACTGAAGGATATATCAAATACTCTGCTGCTGATACTACCTGAAAGTGCAACAAAAGTGGAGGACTTACTGGCACGCAATGAGGTAACCAAAGTTTTTAGCCATTCTTCTGTTGGTGAGCATATGGGCAGATGTTCATAATGTTGGCTCTGTAAAAATCAATTTTAGATATTTAGTTATGAGAATTTTTTCAATATTTCTTTAGAATTCTATTTTTCATACTTTTCCACACAAGATGCCAAGCATCTCAATACCAGCATGTTTCCCTTTTAGTTTTATTGATTTGCTTGACATTTATGTTTTCTAAATGTATGTAAACTTCAGTCATCTCTGTTGATGAAACACCAGTTCTTTAAAATGCTGAATAACTGCAGAAATTTACTTTGTAGGATATTCATTTCATCTTGTGCGATTATATATTCAGTCCTAAAGAACCTGCTTCAGCTTGTTATTCGCAGTTCCTCTGAATTTACCACACAGTTCTAATTATTATTATTTATTTCAAGTACATAACTGCTATTCATTTTTAAAAATCCTATATTCCAAATAGCAGAAAATAATTGTACTACTAAATATGAAATAGTTGAAGCTCCACCCACAGAAGTAATCTAGGTAAGTTGAAGAGCTTCAATATCAGACTATATCTGTAAAAGTAATACATGCCTTAACCTAGGTATATGTAATAAATAATTAATAATGTCAACATTATTTAATGTTTGTATTTCACTCCCATGGTAGAAAACTTTTTGTGCCTTAGTTACCTCCATTTGGGATTGGATGTAACTAAGCTATGTACTCTACACTGAGCTGCTCTTGAAAGCCACTAGAAACAGTAGCTGGTTCTGAATACAGCAACTCATATAATTATGGGCATTCCTTGTTCGCTCATGTAATTTATCTATTTCAAGAGGTGTACTTGGCTTGTGAAATCTCTAGTCAGAGGTGGTATTTGCCGGTACTCTGAACTACTCAAAATTTCCACTACCGGTTCTCCAGAACTGGTCAGAACCTGCTGAATACCACCTCTGCTTGGCTTCCATATTCACTGAATGTCACCTATGGAGCCCTTCAGAGAACAGGGTCAAGATATCTCACGGACTGACTTCTCCCAATAGTTTCTACCTGCCCAGTTAGATGAGAAAGAGTGGCTTCTCTCTAGGGCCATGAATGTCATCTACCATGGCACTTTATTCGGCATTGCATCTCACTGAATGCTTAATTTGCCTTATCAAACTTGGAATTCAGAAAGTCAATCATGTTTGGCTTTGAGGGAGATTCTTCCTGCATACGAATACTGATTATATCAGTTGTTTTTGTTCCCCAGCATAGGTTATCTGTGTTAATGTTAAGGACTTGGAGCTTGGTTGTTTTAATCTTGTTTACGTGCATAAAGATTTTAAGTTGCCCATTCAATGATTAAAACTACATAAAAGTCTAGTAAAATAATTACAATACTGTGATTGTATTTAAACAGGTAAGCACAAAGGAATGGGCTGAAATATTAAACAATAAAAGTAGGCATATAGAAGATGCCGTACAAGAACTCATAGCGATATTTGAGCAAATTTATGAAGTTAAACATGTTAAAAAGCTGGCTCCCAAAAAATTTCAATCACCAGGTATTTATTTATGGTTTCCTTTAAGAATTTAACTATCATCATCAAGACTTTTTCTATTTATTTATAGTGATTTTAATAATTAGTAGTAGTTC
This sequence comes from Pseudonaja textilis, assembly GCF_049901715.1. Classification (NCBI taxonomy): domain Eukaryota; kingdom Metazoa; phylum Chordata; class Lepidosauria; order Squamata; family Elapidae; genus Pseudonaja; species Pseudonaja textilis. The sequence goes on along the minus strand of NC_141990.1, from coordinate 58,353,490 downwards.
TCTGTAATTCTAATTTTGGAAGCCTAACAAGGAATACACTCTTTAATATGTCATAAGAACAATATATTTTGCTGTCTGGAAATATATTAATGCTGGCTTGTATTTAATAGAAGCCAAATTGTTTATCTGGCAGTATACTCAGGTAAGAAATCCTGGGATGCTGCAGGAATGTGAGAGAGAGGCTTTGGGAGGGGATTGCTTCAGCACTCTGAGTACAGGAAGGTCATGGAGTGGGAGGATGTGGTGCTGTGTGAGTGCAGAAAGTCCATAGAGTGGAGAGTGCAGCACTGCATCAGCACAGGAATACCAGGGAATAGAAGGTGCAAGCGCAGGTAAGCCTGGGGGACTTATCAGAATGACTTGCAACTTTTCTGGATGGCTTCCCCATTGATTTTTCTTGTGGGGAGACTCCAGAGAAGTCACAAATGGCAATCATGTGCCCATGGCTCCCTGCAGTGTTGTAAATGTGAGTTGAACATCCAGTATGCAGTGATGGCCAGAACATCAAGGATTGATCATACATCCCAAAGGAGGGAAAGATGTACTTCCAGGGGTCACCAACCTTTTGGACCTCAGGGACCACCAAACTCATAATTTTAAACCCCATGGACCGGAGACCCTGGGAAAATCCCCCAAAAAGTCTGCAGGAAAATTCCCCACCCCGTATTCCTACCAACTGATCATTCTTTACTTGGAATCTCAGGATACTGTCTCCGGTTCTGTTCTCAGGGGGAGAGAGGGAGAGAGAGACAGATAGACAGACTGACTGACTGACTGACTGACTGACTGACTGACTTTTGGCTTTATGCAAGAAAAGCAGCAGAAGCAGAAGTCTTTCTTTCTCTCCCCCAAACTGTGCCAGAAATGAGTCTTTGTGAGACTTGTCATGCCAGTGCAGCCTCTTGGAGCAGGATGACTTGCAGGGTCGCAGAGACTCATTTCTGGTGAAGTTTGGGGAAGAGAAAGAAAGACTTTTGCAGCTTTCCTTGCATGCAGCCAAAAGCAGAAGAAGAAAGAAGCAGAAAGAAGCAGCCAGGTGGCCAGGTGAGGCGTGTGGGGCAAGTGGGGAAGTTCCCCCCCTGCCCTTTCCCCACTCCCCTCACTACCTCATGTGCACTACCCCAATGCAAGTGATACAAGCCTTGTGTTCCCGCGGGCCATGTGGGCGGTGCAGCCTTGTATTCCTGCGCAGCCTGGATTAATTGATTTGGGGGGGGTGACATTTCTCTGTGGACCACCAAAATTTTCTCGCGGACCACCAGTGGTCCCCGGTCCATTGGTTGGCAACCACTGATCTATAAGATTCTGTTAGTATAACCTTATAATAAAGTAAAGCTAGTACTTCTGGTTAAGTTTCTTATCTGGACTACCTTGCAAGGTTGACATCAACCTTGCAAGTCTGAAAATACAGCTCAAGTGGAAAGAGCACAACTGGCCCAGTTATGGGAAATCATGGTATCTTTCTGGACACCTATGGCGATTAAGAGTGGGATGAATAATGTTGTTTGACTAGTGTTGGCTGGCAGTGGTTGGGAGAAACTGAGCCAGAAAACTCTGAAATTCAGGGTGGATCAGGGTCAATGCTCCCATTTCTTCTTTAATATTTGCCTGAGGTTGATAGGTGAAGACAATCAATAATTTTGAGTCAAGTTAATATCAATCTATCAAAGACTCCCAGGTATACATATGTACAACTTAACCCCAGTCTGACAAGGTGAATTGTCAAGTCTCAGTGTCTACATGCTGTGCTGGTCCCAATTAAGAGGAACAGACTATCTTCCAAATGCTGGGTTTTATGACATATTATTGAATACAAAGTTTGTATAAAATGCTTTTTTTAAAAAAAGTAGTTATTATATTTATAAGCTCTGGGCCTATGTCATCAAGTGCAGGAATAGAATCAGTTGGATTTTCCTTTCTTAGATGTAGAATCAATTGTTCTTATGATGTTGCTGCCCCAGTTTTATGTTTCTGTTAACATTTACATCAGTGCTCATATCACTCAAATAATGTGACCAATAAATCAGGATTCTTACTTAACTGACTATCAATAGGAGCGATATGTATTGAGCTCCACCTATTTAGGATTCTGTGGAAATGTTATATTGAAGGTGTAAATGGAGGCAAAAATCTCCCGCAATATTTACCATATGAACATATGCACATGGCTGTTGATTGAATGAATTCACTTCTTTTTTATTTGCAATAGAAGGAAAACATGTAGCATTTGGAGGTGGAGAAGAAGAGAGACTCTCTTCAGGGTCTTCAATTATGATTAGTAGTGAAGAAGCTGAGGACAGTGAAAAAGAGGATGAATTTAAAAAGGTATTTCACCACCTATTAAACTATTGAAATAATGGAAAGAACTTAAAAACAATTGTATTATTTATTAGGATAATTGTTGAATGTCCTAAAGTATTCCATGCTGTGAAACTGCTTCAATTGAATAAAATTATAGACAAATTTAATGCAAAATGATCTTACTGGTACAGTATGATTTAAAATAGAAAAGTGGCAAAAAGGAGAAGTGCTGAAACCATCCCCTCCTTCACTCTTGCCAGAAACTTTTCATCCAATTTTCATTTGTGAGACTTAATTCTGGACTTTATCCTAGCCAATATAAAAACAACAAGAAAGTACGTGTCTAAGGCTCCTTCCCGCTAATACCTTCTAAGGAATCACTTAGATTTCCAGCTGTGCTTTCATTCCATTATTAAAACCATCCTTTGTCAGCTTGGTGAGCTCTGAATCAGATCTCATTTGCCTTACATGAGATTTTCTTGTGGCCCATTTAGCTGAAAATAGGAATGTCAGTATCGGTAACATTCACAGGCTATGTCAGAGGAAGTAAATTGCTGCATGGTTTTGAACAGGTATGTAATTGACATGAATCTAAATTACTGCTTTTAACTGCAGGAATGCAAAGAGGTAGTTGCATATTTTAGCCATCAGTTGCTGGATAGCCTGCAAAAAACTACACGGTTATCCTTAGATGCTCTTAAAAGAAGAGTATTTGTTTCAAGGTAAGTGATATAAGTGAAAATTTGTTTTTTTCCACCTGCCCTGATATACTTAGTAGCTTTGTTTCTACCAGCAGAAAGGAACAAATGAGAAAATTTCAGCTGAATGCTTCCTTAACAACTAATAAAGTTTTCAATACCAAGAAATAAACAAATCCCTGAATTCATAGTTACATCTGCCATTCCTTGATCATTTGCTTTTTAACCTTAAGGGTAAAAGTATTCAGTAAATATATTCAGAATTTTGATTTTTCTTAATCCAGTAGGATATCACCATGACTTTCATTAAAAAAACAAGTTATGATTTATTTAATAGACTGGTTAATGCAATATGGGAATTTTTAAGGTGCCTAGATTCGTGCAAGTGAAATGAATCCTTCCTTGGATGGTCCATGTAGCTACCAGAAATTAATCTTAACTCAAAATATTTCATCTTTATAAAATTAGTATGTGCACAGAAAACATAGTGCTGGACATAGGGATATATATTTGTTATTAAACCAATTGTTGTTAGTTAGTTATTAAACATAAAATAAGCTTTGATCAATGGCCTAGCTTAGCCCTGGGAATTGTGAGTGCCATATGGCCTAACTCAGGGATGTCGAACACACATTGTCAATATGGTGTCACGTGACATATCAGGACTTTCCCCCCCTTTGCTAAACCATGTGTGGCTGTGGCTAGTTAGGCACAAGCGGGGAGTTTCACAGCCCTGGCCTAACTGATTCCTCTGAGGAGTCCATGACAGCTCTTTCTTCCTGAATTCTTGTGTTTAATATAATATATGATTCAATTCTCATTTCTTGTTCAGCTCCAGCAACTTTGGACGGCTGCCTTATTTACCTCAAACAACAGTCAAACCAGAAGATGTTGTTACTTTTCTGAAAGCTGAAGTGCATTTAGCCATTCCTCATGTGGTAAGTGGTTTTGTTATATGTTATTTTTGCAATCACAAAGTAATCTATAATCTGAATTTCTTCTGACTATGTAATGTGCATGATGCTACTCAACATGATTATTAAAAGCTTTGATGATGCAATAGACAATACATAGATGGATGTAAAATATTCAAGAAGAGATCAGAAGGTTGGAAACCTTGATCTGGTAACAAAACCGAATTACAAGAATAAAATATATTTAAATAGAATGTAGCACTAATACACAAATACCAAATAGAAATATCAATTTTATGCACGCTGTGAAAGGTTTTGTCCATGAAAGCTCATATTGTACAAATTCGCTGTAAGGTGCTTCAGGATTTGTTTTCAGCTCTTGTCAAAGTCAGTTCATTGAATTACAGATATAGCAAAAGCTCCAGGCACAACTGAACTGCAAAGAAATGGATGACATTCTGCTTCCTAATTTCTAGAATTAAAATTGTATGACATGTACATTAGAGTGAGATTAGCATAACATTAAAGGCCATATATTAGAGTAAGTGAAGTGTTCCATATTATTGCATCATTTACTAATGTTGGAAATTCTGGGTCACAAGAAGGGAAGCTGTAATAGAAGTTCCATTCCATTCCAGTGCTGTCTCTATTTCTGGAAGAAGAAGGGCAGATGTAGAGAGAAACTTTGCACGAACAGCTCTCATCTGCAAAAATCTACTCACTAGCTCAAACCCTGCATGTTAGTAGTGTCATGGATCATAACACTCTTAGGATTTTGGTACTTTCTCTGCAACCTGGAAACATTGCTGGGTTTATGTTCCATTTGATAGAAGAAAACCTGCCACTTCATTTGAATTTCTTATATTTCGTAGTCTATACATACTGCATTAAAACCCATAATTTTGTACCAGTGAGTTGGTGACTGATGGTGATAACCAATCCACCATATGTGTTTCTTGAAAAAAATGGGTTTTTCCCTTTATTTTCAGGTGATGGTGCCCAGTTTGGATGATATCCAGCAAGCCCTCAACCGTATGATTCAGTTAACCTTGGATGTAAGCCGTGGTGTGACTCACTGGGGCCAACATCACTTGTTAAAATCCAACCACCAGGGGGAAAGTAATGTTCCTGCAACACCTAGCATATTAGGGAAACTACAAAAAAAGGAAGAAAGTAAGATAACGGTCTCTTTTTCCCCTCCTTTAAAACTATTGCTTCTAAAAAATTAGCCTTATTTTAAGTACTCAGAAGAGAGTCACAATGGAATTCTAAACATGTTTGTTGAGATGTAAATCCCTATATATTGAATGGAGTTTGTTTTCTTAAATAGATATATAGAGTAGAATTCTTTTTATCTCTATTATAATAAATTATGAAAACATAATAGAAATAAGTTTTATCAATTAGCTGCCCTTCAGTTATTTCTAAATTATTTCTCTCATACACTCTCATAGACTCAGAATTATAGAAGTTTGTCAAGCACATTTGAACACCACTAAGTCAGAGAACTAATGAGTATGATGTAGCTGCTATGATAGAACAATTTGAATGGTTCCCCATAACACCAGAGCCAAGAAGTGTTGAGAGCCATTAACTTGATGCGTTTAAAAAAGGGACTGGATAAGCTCCTTGGAGTTTCCTACAATTGTTAGACAGGCAGCAAATAAATGTAATAATAAATAAATAAAATATGTCTGCGAGGATTCATCTATCAAAGATCGTTGCTCTTGAAGTTGCAGTGTTAGCTCTACATTGGGAGTACCTTGTCATGAACATGGGGCGGGGGGAGGAGTCTCTCTCCATCTTCTATTTAATAAAGAAAATGCTTTTCTTTATGTGCATTTTAAGAATGTTTCATTAGTACTGAAACAATTTTCTGATTAATATTTTATTTAAATGAAAAACGTTATAGTACTCTAACATCATATTACTGTATTAACATATGCCTTATGGTTTTATACAAATATAACACTAAGAATAATCATTTTAAATAATTAAAACCTCTTTTTGATGGGAATTTTCATTTTAAAAATTAAGGACAATTTGTGTGTGTGTGTGTGTGTGTGTATCACTATCCCTGTCTTTCAGTTTAAATAGTCCTAACCATAGAAGTAGCTTAATTTCAGTAAATATAGTTTAAAAATAAATGAACTGTTATAGGTTCGGCTTCCTAGCACTCATCAACCATTTTAATTCTTCCCGTTTAAAAATATGGAAACATTGTACGAGACATTTTCAACTATGGAAACTTCTTTTACAGTTTTGTGATAAATTTTAGTTAGCAGAGAGGATGTAGGTATGAATAGATAAATCTTTGTCTCTGCCAATGAAACCAACAATATTCCACATAGGTGGGACTACTGCTTTCCTTTCAGGGAAATATGTAATCTCACCAAGCCAATTAAGGATATTCTCCTGCAGTATTTTGCTGATTTTTTGACTGTGATCAATGAAGCTAAAATTATATAAAACAAATATATGTTTATATTTTATATTTTTACTTTACACATATCAAAATGTGATATGAATGTATCATACTACAAATAAATAAATTCTATTGCAGTCAAGAAAATATAAACTTTCTTGAAAAAGATATACATAATTAACATAACTGCTGATTTTTTTTAATGTACTCACTGTATAGGTGATGATCGTAAAATATTTATGTGGTGATTTTTTTTGCCAGAAACACTGGAGGATCAATTTCCTGCTAGAAAGCTGAGAAATTTTTATCCGGGTGTGGCCGAACATAAGGATATATCCAAATTAGTTGTGCTTCTGTCCTCAGCAGTAAACTCAGTAAGGAAAGCTGCAAGTGAAGCATTGCAAGACTTTCAAAAATATAAAGCCCTATGGACAGAAGACAGGGATGCTAAAGTTCAGGTAACACCCACTTTGGAATCTTAGCTATGATTTGAAAGTTCTGTGGAAGATAAATAACACAGTTCAGTTTAAGGAAAATGCAAATCAGTTGTAAATAGGCAATAGACCAGTGTGGCCTTCAGCAACCAAAAGCAAGTTCCTGGATATTCTGGGAGTGGGTAGTTGGTGGGGAGACATTGTCACAAGGGAGACAATGGAGGAGAGGGTAGGAATCTATCCACAGCCACAAGCAAATCTATTGTTTATGGTTTACCTGTAGCAATTCAAAGCATATGACTTAATAGAAAGAACTAAAATTGAAATGATACAGTACATGCATAATTTTTGATTAAATAAACAATATTAATGATTGCAATTCCTCACAGCAATTTTTAGCCAGTAATCCATCTCTGACTGAGATCCGATCAGAAATTCTTCATTATGCTACCTTTGAACAGGAAATAGAAGATTTAAAACCAACTATTTCTGTTGGCCCCATTGAACTCAATACAGGTATGAAATGGTATAAGAGGCTGCAATATTTGGGAAAGCATCTAACAGTTAGAAGACAGAAATATTTGCATAGATAAAATTAGCAAAAAAAGGTGCAATAGTATACATCTTTAAATAATATAATTTCTTAATTTTATGTGAATAGCTGTATCAGTATAATTCTGTCCAATTTAAACTTTTTAAAAAAGTGTAAAGACAATATTAATGAATATTAATGAAAGTTGGGTACAGCAATATTAATAGAAATTGACTAAAATATAAAAAATATACTTTTAATCTGACCAGTAATAGTTTTCCTGACAAATCTTTTTTTTTAAAATGAAATAAATAAAACATCAAAAAAGTAATAAATAGGATAAATATTGTAAAGAAAAAGATTAAATGTGGCATGACTCCAGCCATGGCCATAAATCAATAATGAGTAATATTTAAAGAAGAAATGGTCTTTAAAATGTTATCCAGAAATTATCTTTCATTAATTCCAGTCATCTTAGAAAGGGGATCAGTTTTGCATGTATAATTCTCAATCTCTCTCTAAATCTTTGTGCATCATGAAAACTAACCTAACTACAAAATGTACAGTATATCAGGTATTCCAAATAATTAGAGGGAGGAGCCTATGGACTTAGCTTGCTCTTTTAAGTTTGACAAATCACTACTTGAGCATGTAACAACTGAGCACAAAGACCTGACTGTATGTTTTAAACTCTTTTGAATTTGAAAGCTTAGGATTTTCAACTAACAGTTCTCAACATTTATTCTTTTGGGGCAAAAATATTTCAGGGATTTGATGTTCAAACAATAGAAACTCAAAGCTCTTTATGTATGCAAAACTAGCAGCACAACTATTTCAGGCCCAGATGATATGTTGTAAATTTTCTGACAGCACAGTTCTATTTTTGAGCAATTTGTACAGTTCATTTAAGAATGAGGCATTCAGGCATCAATGGCCTGGCATATGCAGTATGACAATTTTTCAACAGGGCCAATGAAATTAGCTCTTTCGATTGAAGCAAAAGCATGGAAAATGTTGCTCTGTCGCTATTTAAATGAAGAATACAAGAAAAAAATGCAAGACATGATAAGTTTTATAACAGAGTATTTGAAAAAATTATCTCGACCAATTCGAGATTTGGATGATGTCCGTTTTGCTATGGAAGCTCTGTCCAATATACGTGATAATGAAATAGAAATGGATATGATAATGGGGCCCATTGAAGTAAGTTCCTTAAAATCAAGAATTTCATTGAAACAAATTTTTTTTAAAAAAAAAACAAGAGTGCTCAAGAGTGTGAATTGTGTGATACTGATTTGATTTTAGGAAGCCTACACAATTTTATATAGATTTGAAGTTGAAGTAACAAAGGAAGAATCAGAAGGTGTTGATACGTTACGGTACTCTTTTAATAAGCTTCAAAGCAAAGCAGTAAGTATGTTAAAAAAGCCTATTATATAACAATATATGAATATAAATTCACAATATACAAAGTAAATGAAATAGTTCTATAATAGCAATAGTCCTCCTATATGGATCGCTACAAAATTCCAAGACTACTTATAAATTTTTATTCCTTCAGGAATTTATCTAATAACCAACATAGATTTGCCCAAATCTATACCTTAACTTCATAGACTCAGGGTATTAATTCATTCCATCTATATAATCCTCCAAGATTTTCAGTTTAAACTTTTCTTTTTTCTTTTTCTTTTCTTTTCTTTTTTGCATTCTCAAATCCTTTATTTTCCTTAAATCTTGCCAAGACATAAATACTGGATCATTTCTGTTCTCACAGTTCTCCATTTAATTAAAATTAATAACAATCTACCGAGTCTCTAGAATTGGGGAAACATATATAAAACTATAATCATAATTATTTTTCATTCTTACTACAGATATTTATTACAATTTCAGGCTAGTGTTCAGGATGAACTAATTCAAGTCCAGCCCAAGTTTAAGGGTCAGCTTCTGGAGGCAGTTGAGGTTTTCCGTGAAGATGTATCAAATTATGAAGTGGCATATGAGATGGTAACTTGATTTACATGGGGGTTGTGAAGAAACTACAGCTGGTTGTTTTAACCAAAAAATATTTACTTCTAGAGATTTAAAATACTAAATGGTTAATGCTTGAAATCTAATTACTTTAAGATTAGGACTCAAAGAAAACTTAATCCAACAATAGTAATTTACTGAGTTATTAATAATTCCAATAATTTACTGAGGTCTAACTGAAATATAAATATTAAATATTCCTGAGCCTAACAGGAATTTTGAGGACCAAAGCTGTTAAGGTCAAATTCAGAGGGCTGGAAATCAGAATGATTCATTACCATAACAAAGGATAAGGATAAGGGACATCTGTTTTTCCCAGTCCAGAATGAGAAGATTTTAGGTCTTAATAGGTAACATGGGTGAAAGGAATAGATCTCAAACTTGCTTTTGTTTCTACTATAACTATGGATTGGATGTAAATCTTGGCACTTGCTAGATTTATTCATATAGTCAGCATTTCTAGTTTTTGAAATAAATAAAGCTAGCTTATTAATGTTTATCCTTGAATCACTGTCTGCAAAACTTGTGATGTCATCATTGACTGGATTAAAAACTGATATGAATGAAGTAAACTAATTAAAAAATAAAAGCTTTTGCTATTGTTGTTTCACAAACATGGAATATACGTAAGGAAAATAATTATACATAGTAGAGCTTTGAAGTACTTCAACTTTAATTCTCAAACTGTACTTTAGAACATGACATACTGTACAACATGTACCATTTCTGTCAAACATTCTTTAAAGCAGCTGCAACCTTTCTCCAGATCAAATAATTGCTTTTAAGAATGAAATCCAAAGTGATACACAGTTGTAACAACTACACAAATAATATAAAGCATAATAGTCTATAATATTAAATTTTTACACCCTAGTGATTATAGGATGTCTCTGTTGAAAGAATGTGAGAACAGAACATAGGATTTAATCATATCAAATAACTAGCTTTGATACATTTGTGCATTTTAGGAAGGACCAATGGTTCCAAATACACCACCTCAAGAAGCTAGCAATAGATTGCAGATATTTCAGGTAAAATTTTATTGAGTGTTAAATTGAGTAGCAAGATTCCTATTAGCTCTCTCAAAAGGAAATTATTTCAATGTATATTCTACTGAATGTTGCTTTTGAAAACTTTGTTTTATCTTTGAAGCTATAAAAATATTAATGCACTTTTAAAATAAAAGCTAACATTATTTTGTGCAGCTGAATTGAAACTTATATTTTGTATATTGTGTATTCTGAAGTTACAATAAGGTTAGTTGGTTTTTTGGGTCTGATTTGTTCCATATGAGCAGTTACAAACCAATTAGGTATGCAGTATCTCAGTTTAATAAAAAATATTGCAGCAAATATGACAGTTAATACAGGAGTGTATTGATTGCTTAACATATTTTGTTTTCCATTTATTCCACTATTAAATCATATTTCTTGATATTTTATTTTCTACTATAATAATTTTGAGGCTCATCTTTTACATGGCACTTGGAGAGCCATTGGGTTAGCCTTAATGTTGCATAGCTATTTTTGTGAAGTATAAGATAGATATCCTATTTGAAAGGAGGTTTGGGATATGATTTCATCCCTACATATGCTGTTTTCTCTTTTTATGTGTACATGTATTCAGGCATATATAGAATGTTTCACTCTTGTTATTCCCATTCACCAAATACTAATTTGCAGAATTATGAAATATTACAATGGATTGTAAAGATCACCTAGTCCAATCCCTACTAGAACATTACTGACAGATGGCTATTTAATGCCACTACTAGAGTATTCCTGACAGACGGCTGTCAAGATTCTGTTTATACATCTTTTCAGTCTTAATTGCACAATGGGATATCTCATGAGATTAATGCATCTCACATGTTACGTGCAGGGGTGGGATGCTACCGGTTCTGCCCGGCTCTATAGAAATGGTAGCTCTGAACAGCAGCAGACACTGAACCGGTTCTGTGTTTGCTGCTGTTTGGCCCACCCACCTGCCCAGGCTTTTACCTGTCCTTTATTTCCTGGTTTTTCAACCTCAGCTGCTTTGCACAGCACAGCTGAGGTTGAAAAAGCAGGAAAAAAGAGGCTTTTCAAATGCTGTGCACCTGCATGCTGCACTTTTCAGCTCTCTGGGCAGCACAGCTTAAGGTTTTTTTATGAAGCGCTCATGCGCACACTAAACATAATCACCGAACCAGTAGTAACACTGGTTGAATCCCACCCCTGGTTACGTGGGAAGCTGTTTTTCAAGTCCCATTATTGTAATTGCTCAGTGAAAGATGGAAGGAATTGGGGGGAGATGGAGTGTGGGTGAATTGGTATATTGAGGGTGTGCTACACGTGAGAAAGGTTACTGGTGATAAGTAGGTATATACAATGGATATGAATATGCATATAATGGCAGGACTAGTCAATCCTATCTATTCAGTTAAAATGCAGGGGAGGGGGAAGAAGCGAAGAGACTAGCAAACTTCCTGCAGGGCAGGAAGTGATGCAAACCTGACATCCCTGGCCCCCAATCCTTGAAGTCTTTATCTGGCTATTCCCAAGAAGAGGCACAAGGAACCAAAGTAGTTCTGTGAACTGATCAGAATTGCTTCTTTATTGTTGCTAATCTATTTACAAGAATCCGGGGTTTTGTGTGTGTGTGTATGTGTGTGTTGTGTGTGTGTGTGTCAGGTTTTTGTCACTTCCTACTGTGCAAAGAGTCTAAGCCTCTTCATACACACACACACACACACACACACACACTCACACACACACGCTGGAGATTCCATTGCAGGATATCAGGTCTGGTTAAAAATTGGGTGGAAGATCACTAGGGAATTCCAGGGCCCTAGACTAGACTGGAACATAAAAACATGCTTGGTGAAGGCAGTAATAAACCACATAAGGAACACTGCCAAGTAAATGTCATGGTTCTGTCCATGTAGTCAACAGGAATTGAGCTAACACTTTATTTGGTGGCACATAAGGCAAATTTTGAATAAATGTGTGTTATATGCAGATGTGTATAGGTGTGTGCCCCATCTATTTTTATTTGGTTCTGAACACCACTGACATTTAGCTATCAAAATGTTACCACCACCACCCCAAAACAGATTATTTGTGAATGATCTAAACTATTAATTCCTATATATATATATATATATATATATATATATATGTTTATTCATTAGGCCAACTTTGATGAGCTCTGGAGGAAGTTTATTACATATTCATCTGGTGAGCAGCTATTTGGCTTGCCTGTCACAGACTATGAAGTTTTGCATAAAATCAGGTAACTGTAGAAAATTGTTCTACCTGCCGGAATAGTTAAGGTTTTACTAAAAGACAAGACTGGAAAAAAAATTTTTGCACAAAATTGTAGCTACTATAGTGCACTTTATACAGGGGTCCCAATATAGTTTTCAAAACTGCCTCTCCCAAACTGTGGCAAAACAAAAAGGAATCATAAAATCAATGAAAAAAAATCAGTGAAGGGATTAAGGGACCAAAGCAGATTTTTTTTAAAAAACCCAATGAATATTTGTGATAAGAGAAAACAAGGGTTAAGGGATAACAAGGATAACTAAGTAGGAAAAGCACACAAAGCATAGTTTTTATAATTATTTGTAACCTCTTAGCAGTGATGCTGCTCTTGGTCAGTATTTTTTAACCTTAGCAAAATGTGTGGACTACATTCCTCAGGCCACATGTCTTAAGGTTGTTGAAGTTGAGAAATATAGAACTAGGTTATATGATTAATGTGCATGAACATAAAAGAGGAGCAGTTGGCAAAATTCTGAGCCCCTATCCAACTTCTTTTTCTGACGTTTTTCCCTACAGTCATTGGTAGCATCCAACCAAATTTCAAGCAGTGTTTTCCTTTTATTGCCTTCTTATCCAAAAGTTTCATCCCACTTGGGTTAGTTTTCATACAATTTTCTTGATAATGGATAGATGGATGTCAGACTTGTCCAAGAACAAAGTAGAACAATCCAGTTGGAGGTCTTCATTTGCTTATACACAATGGACAGAATCTTGCCAGACTAAACCCTTACTACTCTTACCCTAATGGATATACCTTTGGAGATTCTAGGAAGTGGCTATCTCTTCCTCTTTCTCCTTCAGCTCTGCGCTGTGCTGCTTCTTATCTCATCTTCCTCCATGCTGGGTAACTGCCACATCATTGTAGTCTATCACTCAACCTCCATTTCCATAGGTATCATCTCTCACAATAGGATGGTTAGCAAGAGTCTAATGCTTTTTTGCTCAATGTTTTCCAACATTCCCTTGTTTGGAAGAGTAAAAATAGGCTATGAAGAACTATTGCTTAACTGGAATTCCATCTGGCATGCTAGAAATAAGATAATAAAGTCAAATTGAAAGATTGAGAAAGGTTTATGTTCTGCGAAGTGAGGTTTTTAAACTTTTTTATCTTTCCCTGTGCTTCTCTTTGATATATAGCATATTCACTTTCCTTCCTTCCTTCTTTTCTTCCTTCCTTCCTTCCACTAGAATCTCAGTAGCATGTAGTCTGAATTCACCAGGTTTGTAATCTCAGATGCAGTTGATATGAATGCCACCTAGAATAACTAATAATGAATAGGTACCTTATTGTGTTTGGGGGAAATCAAGAATAATTTACTTATCAAATTTATATGGCCTCCTATCTCATAAGGGGTGTGTCTGGACAGTGTATAACAAACAAAGAAACAAAGAAACAAACCAGAAAAGTGTATTAAGAACAATCATTATAAAAGTATAAAATATTAGGGACTACAGGGTCATAAAAATGAAGATTTATCACAGGACATTGGTGAAACCTCAGTTCAGATCCTTATTCAGTCGTGATGCTCTACTGGGGTTTTAGTATGTCTCAATATAACCACTTTCAAAATCTTGCTATGTTATGAAAATGTCTCTAGAAATCTAATGAAGCACATCTACAAAATCCTGAATTTGAATCAGTTATGATTTATTATTTAGACTTTTGTGTCACACTTCCTCAGATTACAATTTTAGAATTTCCTATACTTTTCTAATCACATTGGTGTATAAACAGAAAGAATGCTAATAGTTTTACTATAAGTAATCGTGTCCCTTTTTCTCCTACAGGAAAGAGTTGAGTTTGCTTCAGAAATTATATGGTTTGTATGATACTGTGATGAGCAATATAAGTGGCTATTATGAAATTCTTTGGGGAGATGTTGATATTGAAAAAATCAATGCTGAACTTTTGGAGTTTCAAAACAGGTGAGATTGCTTCCTATATAAACATCTGTACTCAACTGCTTTAACTTTAACACTAATTTCTGATAATTCTGTATCCTTTCCCACAATAGATTTATTCACGTCAAAGGCTAGCATTGGAACCACTCCAGGAATTCCTTCTGAGGTTCTCTAAATAAAGCAACAAATGGTTCAAATTGAGGGAAATTGCCTATTTGGAAGGGAAGCCACTGAGATGTTGTTGCTATTTACATTTCTGTAGGCTAAATCTGTCCTCCTTTAAGAGACAGTGCATAAACTTGTAATTTTACAGGAGTGCTTCTAGATTATTTCATACGGGATTTCATTTTTGTTCAAATAGTTGCCCTGCTTTTCTCTTGATTCTTCCTTTTTTATTTAGAATAGCATTTTTATTACTTTTCCCCCCCAATGAAAGGTGCCGTAAGCTACCTAAAGGGCTTAAAGATTGGCAAGCATATTTAGATCTTAAAAAACGAATAGATGATTTCAGTGAGTCTTGTCCACTGCTGGAAATGATGACCAACAAGGCTATGAAACTAAGACACTGGAACCGGATTTCTGAAACAACTGGGCACCCATTTGATGTGGAATCTGATTCCTTTTGCCTTCGGAATATCATGGAAGCACCACTTCTCAAGCATAAGGATGATATTGAGGTAGCCTTCCCTATTGCTGCATTTTATATTTAACATCAGGAAACACACTGTTAATGCTTTTATCTGCTGTTTGTTTGTTTTTGCAATGGGTGATTTTAATATTTTTTCAGCATTTTTATGTTGTAAGCCTCCCAGAGTTGATGGATATAAGATGGGCAGCAAACAAATTTTATAAATAAACAAATAAACACACACACACACACAAAACACAGAGATATCTATGTGTGTGTATGTAGGAGGATGATAATACATAATATAACTGTGTATTATCCTAATAGGAAATAAGTTATAATAGATATTTTTTTCCATTTAAACATTTGTAAGTGTCCTTATACATGATATATTTTAATATTTGAACCCAGTGTGTCAACTCATAAAACATTTTGTTTACATGTTTTATAGTTGACAACAGAAAGAAGGGGGGGGAGTGAAACACGGTGTGAAATCAAAAGTAAATTCCATTCATATTTTCTTCTGATTAGATGGCTGAAGCTTCTGCCTTGAAAAAAATCTAATTGGAGAGCATGATTGATGACTCTTGGCTATGGATGTTTTTTAGTTGGATGATACACCCAGAGGGGTGGGGGGGGAAGCAGGATCAAGGGTGACAGTGAATTATGTCTCTCAGAGTTGGCTATGCCCAGATTAGTGCCAGACATAGAATGTTACCTTCAAATAAATCCTCTTTAGTTTTGGGAGTGTGGCTCAAGGCTCATGATTTAATTGGAGTAATTTTAATGTACAGTATGTTTTATTAAATTATTCTATAGGTATAGTAAAGTTTAGTATTTTTCTTTTTACTAAAATAGAAATATATTACTTTTTAAAGCAGTCTAAAACAGTAACGTAAGACTGCATACTTGGATTAACATGAAGATATCACCACTTTTACTCCCCAAAGTAAACTACGCATATTTCAAGAATCTTATAAATTCCCTATAGATTATTACTTTTTGAGTAAATGGGTACCACCCACCTCATTGTCAAAATATAATGATATAAGTAAAATAATCCTCTCCACCTCAGGAATGTCTATGCAGTTTTTCTTTTTCTTTTTTTTACAATTGACTATCACTTTCTATAGATCAGGTTGTCTGAAGCATACCAAGTCAATTCATGTCTTCAGCATCTTCTCTTTTATTGCCTTTTTTGTTTTTATTGATCTGGGGTCACCAGGTGTCAATCAGAGAAATGGAGGGAATATGGAATGTTAGCATCTCCCCCATCCCCAAGTAATTCTTGGGTTTTTTTGTTGGCCTATATAAGTAAGTCCTTATTTCCCTAAGGATACCTCTTAAATTAATTCATATTTTCCTCCAGTTAAAGATGGTGCTTCTTCTGTCACAGCATGATATTTTTTCCATGAAAGAAGGTTTAGGTGTTTTCTTTTTTGCCTTTTTTTAAACTTGCTTTAAAGATACATGCACTTGTGTTTTACATAATTTAAGTGGTGTATTTCTTTTTGGGATAGGACATCTGTATATCTGCCATTAAAGAGAAGGATATTGAAGCTAAGCTGGCACAAGTAGTGGATAGCTGGGCATATCAGGTCTTGAGCTTTTCAGCATTCAAAGGAAGAGGAGAACTCCTTCTCAAGGGAACAGAATCATCTGAAATTATCACAATGATGGAGGACAGCTTAATGGTCCTGGGTTCTCTGCTGAGTAACAGGTAATCATATTTTTTTAATTATTTCTACTGATATGTTTTTATTATGGAAGAACTGCCTCTTGTTTCCAAGATAGGAAGGGTGGCACATAGTCAACATTAGCCATACTGATAATTTGTTTTTTATTTATTTATTTATTTGATTTGTCAATTGCTTACAAGATAATAGGTATAAGTATAAACATAGTTATGAATTCATGAAATGGATACATATAAGAAAAATAAAAACAAACAATAGGACAGGGATGGTAGGCACATTGGTGGGCTTATGCATGCCCCTACAGACCTCTTAGGAAAGGGGTGAGGTCAATAGTAGACAGTCTAAGGTTAAAGTTTTGGGGGTTTGGGGAAGAAACCACAGAGTCAGGTAGAGTATTCCAGACATTGACCGCTCTGTTGCTGAAGTCGTATTTCCTGCAATCAAGTTTGGTGCGGTTTACCTTGAGTTTGTATCTATTGTGTGCTCTTGTATTGTTATGGTTGAAGCTGAAGTATTCATTTACTGATAGGACATTGCAATGTATGATTTTATATACTATATTTAGATCAGACTGAAGGCGGCGTAGTTCTAGGTTTTCTAGGTCTAGAATTTCAAGTCTGGTGGCATAAGGTATTCTGCAACGAGTAGAGGAGTGGAGAACTCTTCTTGTAAAATATTTCTGGACTTTCTCAACTGTGTTAATATCAAATACGTAATGCGGGTTCCAGACTGATGAGCTGTATTCAAGTATTGGTCTAGCAAATGTTTTGTGCGCTCTGGTTAGTAGTGTGATATTACCAGAGAAAAGGCTATCTAGTTACAGTGGGCTCTAGCACTTATATCATTAGAGATGAGTACTCCAAAGTCCTTGACAGAATTTGGATCATCAACAAGATCTTGACTATTCAGCTTGTATTTTATTTTCTGATTTTTTTTGTCAATATGTAAGACAGAGCATTTATTTTTTGAGATTTGAAGTTGCCATTTGTTTGACTATTCTGATACATAATTGAGGCCTTTTTAAAGGGTAGCAGGACTGTCTGTGGTGTTGAATAGCTTTACATCATCAGCAAAGAGAATGCAGTTGCTCTTAATATGATCACAGAGGTCATTTATGTAGAGTATGAAGAGAGTTGGTCCTAGAACACTGCCTTGGGGGACATCACTGTTGACAGATACAGAATTTGATAGAATGTTCCCAATTTTGACCATTTGTTGTCTGTTTGACAGGAATGCCTCTATCCAGTTATGCAGGTGTACAGAGATACCATAAGATTTTAGTTTTAGGAGTAGTTTGTCATGTACCACTGAATCAAAGGCTTTACAGAAGTCTATGTAGATTGCATCTATTGCTTTGCCCTGATCAAGTTGTGTAGTCCATATGTTTTTGCAGTGTAAGAGTTGCAGATTACAGGATAGTTTTTTTCTGAAACCAAATTGTTTATTACAGAGTAGGTTGTTTGTCTCTAAGTGGAGGATAATGGATTGGTTAATAATTGATTCCATGATTTTACAGGGGATGCAGCATAAAGAGATTGGTCTGTAATTTTCAGCTGGGCTGGGGGCTCCCTTTTTGAAGATGGGGATGACTGTGGCTTTTGACCATAGGTTTGGCAAGGAGCTGGTCCTGAAAGATTTTTCAAAGACTATGCTTAGAGGTTCGGCTATGGCAGTAGATAGCTTTTTTAAAAAGTAGGCACATGTTCCATCCGGTCCAATAGATAGAGATGGTTTTAGATTGCATAGTGCTTTTTCAATAATGCCTTCTGTAAAATCGGTATGTATTAGATCATTGTAGTTGTCTGTGGTTCGACTAGGAAATACTGGGCATGATCCATTGCTGTTTCCAAATACAAGAGCCAAAGAATGTGTTAAAGAGGTTGGCTTTAATGGTGTCGTCGTTGTGTTCTGCCCTTTATAATTACTGACTGAAAGTATAAAGGCAGACAGATAACTCTACAAAGCATCCATACCAAGTTTCTTTATTGATTCATCAGGTATCCTCATATATAACTCATGGTTACATTGAGATTCATCTCAATGTCCAAATCTTTGCATAGCTGAATTCATAGTGTAAAAGGATAGTGATCTTTTCATCCCCAAAATGAAGGAGCAAGGGGGTGAGGCACCAGCATGCTGCTGGGGTCCAGGGAAGAGTGAAGGAACCCCCCCCAACCCACCAAGGAACAATTCAGTGACCAATCAGGATTACATATGTGACCATATAACACGGACTACATTTCCTGGGATGTCTTAACTACATTTATCATGATGCATTCCCTTAAGGGGACAGCTCCCAATTCCTAACTAACTATCCCAATTTCTAATTAACTATAAACTGGACAGCATATTCTCTTCCTGGAATTATAAATTCCACTACTAACTAACTATCAATTAACTATATAACTAAGATAAACAGTAAGCATTAATATATCATCAAAAAAAGCAAAGCATGCAAAGCTTGAGGTTCAAAGCATGCAAAGCTTCAAGTTCAGCCTTTCTCCGCAACTACACAAGGTCAGTGACCGGTCTGGTGTAGAGATTCTTGGTGAAAGTCTGCTGGTCGCAGAAGGAATCTAGCAACCTCACTATCAGGACCTTGACTTGGTGGACTAGTCCATCAGAGCTGGGCAGGATTTGATGCACAAGTCCCATAGGCCACAAGTTCCAATGCACATCCTTGTCTTTTAGCAAGACAAGATTTTTTTAGCAAGACAAATTTTTTAGAAAATGAGGAAAGGGAGGCTGGATTTAATCTCGCATCTTTGCAAACAAATGCTCAGGTGCCATCAAAACTGACAGCAATTATTGCAAAGTTGATTGTGGCTCTCCAACCTAGCAAAGACACCGTCAGAGTGTGTTGCTGCATGAGGTTTTGTAACCCCTTCGGTATAAAGGATAACAACTAGCAAAACAGCCCTTGCATTCAGGCAAATTTGTACTTCTTGGTTAGTGTTGATACCAGAGCTATATTGCAAATATATTCCTCTACAACTCTGTGATATAGTTGAGCTGGGCAAGGCAGCTCTGCAACTTTTCCCAATTTCTCTGGTGAGAGATATAAAAGACAGCATGCCATTAGGTTAGCAAGCTGGTGAAAATATGGAGGTGATTAAAATAGAATGGAATAGAAAAGAATATTATCTTTATATAATAAGAAATATTATAGATAATATTATATTATCTTTGCATTTAAAGTTAGGATCAGGATTATATTTACTTGGAGACATGCCCCAAAACTAATGCTAGTATGGATAAATTCTTAGAGGCTTATTAAAGAAACCAACATTGACATGTTTTCGTTCAAAGTTGTTTGTGGACAACAGTAGAATAAATTGCCAGTAGAATACAGTAGAAAACATTGCTAATGAAAATGAACCTAGGGTTAGGATTAGGTCTACTTGGAGTCATGCCCAAAAACTAATTCTATGAATAGATTCTTAGTGGTTTTCTGAGGAAAGAAACATTGATAGCTTTTTGTTCAGAGTCCATTATGGACAACAGTAAAATACATGGAAAAATCTCATTGCCAATGAAAATTAATCAAAGAATAGGGTTAGGCTTAGGCTTAGGTTTACTTGGAGACATGGCCAAAAACTAATGCTGCTGATAAATTTTTAGACGCTTATTAAAGAAACCCAAATCGACATGTTTTCATTCAGAGTTGTTTGTAAACAACAGTAAAATACATAGGAAAACTCCATTGCCAATGAAAATGAATCTAGGGTTAGGGTTAGGTCTACTTGAAGTCATGCCCAAAAACTAATGCTAGGGATAGATTGTTAGTTTTCTAAGGAATGTGACATTGACAGATTTTCATTCAGAGTTGTTTGTTGATCACAGCATATTACTGTGGGAAAATCCCATTTGAATGAAAATGAATCTAGGGTTAAGGTTAAGTCATGGTCAAACACTAATGCTAAGGATAGATTCTTAGTGGTTTTCTAAGGAAAGAAAGTGTTTTTTCAAAAAACAACTGGACTTTATTTTCCTTGAAGACATTTTGCTTTTCATCCAAAAAGCTTCTTCAGAAAAATCACCTTTGGGACAACCATGATCTGGATGTCTGAGAATCCCCATAGACATGGGATTTCATCATTAACTGCTAGCTTTAAGGCCAAATGTTTGTTTATGTTCAAATTATTATTAAGAATGCACTGCCTTTCTCTCTTGTTCTATTTTGTGCAGATGTTCACATTTTTCCCTTACTGTCAGAGGCTAAAACAATTGTTAATTAAGAAACATAAATCCTGAAATTATTCTTTGCCTCCTCTTTTTAGATACAATGCACCATTTAAAAAAGATATTCAAAACTGGGTGTACAAACTCAGCACCTCCAGTGATATAATTGAAGAATGGTTGATCGTACAAAACCTCTGGGTTTACCTTGAAGCTGTTTTTGTAGGTGGGGATATCGCCAAGCAGTTACCCCAGGTAAATCAGTAGTAAATCAGCAACTACTGAACTACGCAAATATTTAAGCTTAAAAGTATCTAGCTTGGACTTAAGAATGACCTCTGAGTCTCATTCAAGTGTATATGAATTTATTCTATTTAGGAAGCAAAACGTTTTCAAAACATTGATAAATCATGGATAAAAATAATGCAGCGGGCACATGAAAATCCCAATGTGGTTAGCTGTTGTGTTGGAGATGAAACTATGGGACAACTTTTACCACATTTACATGAGCAATTGGAAGTATGCCAGAAGTCACTTACAGGGTAAAAAAATTACTAATAACTTTTTCAATGCTGCAAAAAAAGGTGGCTTGAAATAAAGGAATGCTTTATTGCTGTAATTTAAGAATGCATTTTTATTTTTTATTTTATTAAACTGTCTTTTATTCTAGTGGCATTTTGGATTATGTTTTGGAGGAGGATTTTAAGAATATTAAAGAGAGAATATTAACATTTTAGATTAATATGTAGCATGCATAGCTAACTGTAAATTTATGCTTTTAGACGTGTGTGTAATTTTTGTTATATTCTCTAATGTTGGATAATTCTTTTCATTTTTTTTAAATATTCAGAAAATAATTAAAAGTAGTTGCAAAATAAAATAGCATTGTTACATTTATCTCTTGGAGGCAAAAGTTTTGCATATTTAATTAATTGATAATATTTAAAGGGAGCAAAAAGAATAAAATAGCACTATATTTGTAGCACCAAACTCAGGATTCTTCTCATTTGTACCTCATTTTTAAGTTGTATTTGATTTTCTGGTGCAAATTATGTTTGAAGATGCTGAAGCAAAATGAAGCAGAGATCCAATTGTATCATATACAATTGATAAAAGAAAGTGATAGGAGGATTACAGGGGGAAAAAAGCAATAAAGAAATTTGAATAGGGAAAACACGAAGGACATTGGCTCTTGGAGTTCAGTGGCAGCTTCACATGGTTGAAAATTCCAGCTGAAAGCACAGAATATTTGTATGTACATATAATGACAGTCTTGGCTGATATAAAATATTCATAAAACAGGAGAATGATTGTTTTTCTGAAATATACTTCTTTTCTTCCTAAAGGTATTTGGAAAAAAAAAGATTGCTGTTTCCTAGATTCTTTTTTATTTCTGATCCTGCCCTTCTGGAGATACTTGGACAGGCTAGTGATTCTCACACAATTCAGGTAGATTACAAGTGTTATATAGGTTTGTACACACACACACACACACACACACACACACACACACACACACGTATATATATATATATATATACCCGGGTACTTCACGGGTACTTACATGTATGGCATTCAGCTTTGTTCGGGTATTTTCCCATGTCATTGTAGTTGTGCTTTTAGAGTTGTAGCAACGTTTCGGCAGAATCTCATCTGCCATCATCAGGCTTCTGTATAGTGTTCATCTGTTCATACAGAAGCCTGATGATGGCAGATGAGATTCTGCCGAAACATTGCTACAACTTTAAAAGCACAACTACAATGATGTGGGAAAATACCCTAACAAAGCTGAATGCCATACATGTAAGCACCCGCGAAAACTTGAGAATATATATATAAAATTATTTACCATATGATAAATCATCAATGAATATTTAATTATGTCAGAATAGTTATCAGTACAAACTGCTTATATTACAATTCTTCAGTTCTAAAATTTTTTCCTTTAACATGTGATCTTATTTATAAGAATGACTAATTTAAATGATAATTATATTGTTGTAATTGGTCTTATTTTTCTTTTAGCCACATCTCCCTGGTTTATCTGACAATATCAATGAAGTGGAATTTCATCCAAAGGATTATGATCGCATTATGACAGTTGTATCAAGAGAAGGAGAAAAAATTCCTGTAACATTTTACATTGTTAAATTAGTATAATTTTAATTTGAAAAAGTTATTTTATGCTCCAAAATTCTCCTGAATTAAAAAGAAATGCATGTTGCTTTGCACAAACCAATATAACACAAAAATTATCTTATTAAATTACCTTATCTATAAATAATCCTCTTTACACTACAAGGTTTGCCAAAGCATGATTTTAATTTTATTGAAAATATGTCATTCAGGTGGTATGGAGTAGAATTGTAGTATTCATAGTTTCTATTATGTTATGCATTGTATGTTCATTGTTGAATATATCATAATTCACAATTTAATATTGTATTATTTTTCAACATAGGATAGCAGATAACTTTGATTTTGCAGCCCTGACTTTAAGAAACACTGTTTTAGTGAATATTAAGCTTTGAGATAACCTTGTCATACTAATCCATAATTAACAGCAGGAGGTAGTGTACTCTGATACTGTTAGACAACATACATATTTTATGTTTAAAACTATAGCAGTAGTTGATGTATTTTTCAATAAATTATATTGACTTATAACGTTCCTTCTATTTGAAAGAAATAAGCAAATCCACCTCAATGTGGTATCCTCCAGACATGTTACTGTACACCTTTCAGAATGTTCCCTAAGAATTCTGGTAATTGTAGTGCAACACATCTGGAGCATACCATAACAGAAAAGAATCAAATAGATTAAAAGTTATATCCATTAAAGGAAAGTAGTCTTTTTGCTTTCCATTTCTTTTATGTACTTTGTATTTCTCTGTGGTGGCATACATACTCAATACCAGGTCAGAACTTGTAAATACTATATTTTATTGAATAACAATAACCATATTTGTTGCATGCATCTCCCACCAGTCATGCATACACCTGATATATATATAATGTTAAGCCATAATAGGTAGTATCACATATGTGATATGTGTTACATATTATTTCAGTTGGACACCCCAGTAAATGCAAAAGGACCTGTAGAGCTTTGGCTGATGGACCTATTGAAAATGCAACAGTCTTCATTACATTGTGTAATTCGGGCTGCATTTTATCAGATTAGTGATCCAGGCTATCAACTGCTAAATTTCCTATATCATTTTCCAGCACAGGTGAGAAATTTGATAAGTAGTTGGTGTTCGAACACAAGCATGCAAAGAGGCTGAACTTGCATGCCAATAATAAAACGCTTGGAAAGATTTACGTAATTTTCTGAATCATAACTTTGCCTTTTGTGACAATAAATGTAACAAGTAATAGTGTACAGATCTATTGGTTTTTGTGTGAACATTACAACTGCTTAATGCTAATTGAGCAAATTTGGACTCTCTTTTATTGATTGATTTAGACAATGGCTTGTTTTAGATTTATATAAAGTGAATATGAATAAAAAGTGGTGCAACAGTTACAATGTGGGAAAAGATAAAAGGGATGAAAGAAGAGACAAAAATACTTATGTGAAGTAATCATGCAATGTGACATGATGGCTGCTTTAATTATATATACAAGTGGTCAGTTTTAGAAATGGGAGGCTCCCATGTGTCCCCAGGATTTCAGGTTCTCGGTCAACATGAAATCACCAAATGTCTCAACATTTCTATTTTTAGACTATCCTCACATCCAATGGAGATAAGTTTAGAAGCAATTAGAGTTTGTTCAACATAGGTTGTCCACAATGATGAAAGATGGAAACCTCCTCACAGAAGCTTTTTATGAAGCTTCCCACTTGCTTTCTCAGCCCTTTTCCTTTTCCTGCTCCTTATTCATTATCTCTGTGGCAATGAAGCAAAAGAAGATTCAGGTTTTATTCTAAGTATCTTTGAAGGTGTTCTGATTTTTCACTCTACATAAAAGGGAAAATCTATAATAAAACCCACCTTATTAGCTGTTCAAGCGAATCACCCTAAATTAGAATTTAAAACTGGAAGTTGTTCAAGTATTTCTTCTCCATTGAAATAAACTATAAATGTTCCTGTACACATTTTATCATTTGTTTAAATTATAGGTAGGATTGCTGGGAATTCAGATGCTATGGACCCATGATTCAGAAGAAGCATTAACCAATGCAAAAGATGATCGGAAAATTATGTCAGTGACCAATCAGAAATTTCTGGATATTCTAAATACTCTTATTAGCCAAACTACTCATGACCTTACCAAGTTTGACCGAGTGAAATTTGAAACCCTCATCACCATTCATGTGCATCAGCGTGATATATTTGATGACCTGGTAATATGAAAATATTAATGCTTGAGGTGTTAATGTACATATAAAATTGTTCAAATTATGTTACACGCCTGGTACTGTTCTTGGGTATAGCAATAACACATAGGTGGTACATAAGCCAAAGTGCTATTGGTAATACTATAGTGATTTACAGAAGTCTCTGGGCAAGTTATAATGTCAGCCTATTGCCCCCAACAATCTGGGTCCTCATTTTAGTGACCTCAGAGGGTGGAAAGCTGAGTCAACTTTGAGGCTGTCAGGTTCAAACTCCAGACTGTGGGCAGAGTTTGCCTGCAATGCTACACTTTAATGACACCACCACCACGTATAACTGTGAAACTGTCCAGAGCATCAGGATGGGATGCAGAAATGTCTAATAGCAACTGGCAAGCAATTCAGTGATGGACTTCTGTATTTGAAGTCTCATCTTCAGAAGAAAGACTGGAGAATGGGCATAGCAAATATTCCCCAACATTCCTACTGTAAAAATGAGAAAGCAAGTAAATCTAAACGTTAAATGTGTTAATTTGAGATAATATTATTTGGGGAGGAAGTTGGCAGGGGCACTAACTAAACAAATACTGGTATTTTATCATTCTACCCCTGAAATTCATCATGCAAATAATGTTTCTTGCAGTTCTTATATAATTCAGGCTCCTTTTCTGTTTTGAAGGTTAAAATGCATATAAAATCAGTGACTGATTTTGAATGGTTAAAGCAGTCCAGATTCTATTTCAAGGAAGATCTTGATCAGACACTGGTGTCTATTACTGATGTTGATTTTGTTTATCAAAATGAATTTCTGGGATGCACAGATCGTCTCGTCATTACCCCTTTAACAGACAGGTGTGAATAATTTATTTATATTTGAGTCTGATGGAGTCTTAGTGTTGCAAACTGGAGCACAATCTTTTCTCCCTGCAACTTCTAATTAATTTAAAGAAGGGACTGCTTTAAATTCTATACTTATCCACTATTCCACTCTATTTGTTAAAAGGTTTGTAAGCTCAAAAATGTAAAAGAATCATTTGTGTGTACAGATATATGCTAAATTTATCTTTACAGATGTTATATTACATTAGCTCAAGCTTTGGGAATGAACATGGGAGGAGCCCCAGCAGGACCTGCAGGGACTGGTAAAACAGAAACAACCAAGGACATGGGGAAAGCACTGGGGAAATACGTAGTAGTATTTAATTGTTCCGATCAAATGGATTTCAGAGGATTGGGACGAATTTTCAAAGGTAAGATTTGGCTTATTGAATGGATTAGGTGATAAAATCATAATCTTTCTAAGAAATTATAAGCCCCATGAAGAGAGAATGAAGGAATTGGAGATGTTTACCCTTATGAAGAGAGCAGAGAGGGCAAGGGAATGATAGCATTCTTCAAATACCTGTTTCAGAAAGAAATTTCAGAAAGAATTTGAAACCTTGTGGATAGGATAGGATAGGATAGAATTCTTTATTGGCCAAGTATGATTGGACACACAAGGAATTGGTCTCCTGTGGATAAGCTCTGATTAAAGCTATACATGATAAATCATGACCATAGTCATCATAAATACATCAATCATGAATCATAAGATACAACACTTAGTGATAGTCATAGGTTACTAAATTGTTCCAGAAATTAGGATACTAAATAATGGAGTGCAGGGAGAGGAAAGAACAGTTTAATGGTAGAACCAAGAACCTTCAAATGAGGTAGATTTAAGATGTTCTTGCAGAGGCTAGACAGCCAGTTACACTGACATGGGGTTGGACTCAATAGCCTAAAATGCTATATAATAAAATGAATTGCTACCTTGTAGTAGTTAGCTGCTATTCTAAATCATAATATCTAAGATGAACCCAACTTTAGGATAGATAGTTAGTGATCCATGCTTTCATGAGTATAAATAAGACTATCAAATTATATTTGCATTCCTACACATACTCCAGGATTTAATTATTGTAAATCTGTTTATGATTTCATAATATATTTGGTTCAAAAAATTGGAATTTTTCAAATGAATTCATGAATGGGAAAAATCAGTCTGTTCTCTCTCATTAATAATTGGGATGGATATGAAGAAAGGCAGAGAAAATAACCCTGTTCATTTAAGCACATCAAATCACAGACTTTGCTTTGCCTTCTGAGTCAAGAGCCCATCAATACTACTGTAGCCAATGTTTTCCTATTGACTACAAACTAAGGCTAAAGACATTTAAAAGCAAAAAGAAAATGATAAATCAACTATTTCTTCTTCTCCTTCCCTTCCCTTTCCTGTTGAAGAAAATTCTTGAACTGTACCTCAAATAAGATAGCCATCATATTTCTTTGATATTCAGGAAAGCTGTTGCACAGGACATTACAGGGTCAATACAGCAAGAAACAGTTCATAATGAAAGCCTCAAGAATCTGATATTGTCTTACCAACTCTCCCTGATTGCCAATATATCCTTTCTGAGATGTAATTGGCTAGCAGGGAGAAGTCAGGAATCACAGCTCTTTTCATTATAGCTTATAAAGCCTTTGAACGCTAGCATACATGTGAGCATGGATTGTATAAAAGAAACAGGAACACAGATATTATTACAAAGATAAAACATGCCTGTATTTTTATAGGTTCTGGGGTGTCTATATGTGTATGACATTTTGCTAGTTTCCTACATCTTTCTATATTTATATTAAACTCTATTCTGAGTATTATTCTTACATTTGAATGAACATTGTTATATAGTGCACCAGTAGTGAATTTCAAAGTTTACCACTGGTTCGGTGGGCGTGGTTTGGTAGGCACACTTTGCGCATGTGCACACACTTTGCATGCATGCATGCACCAAATGTGTGCTTTGCGCATGCTCAGAAGCTTTCCTACTCATCTTCCACAATCCTGCATGTGCTCCCTGTGTCTCCCACAGCTGACACACAAAGCAGCTGTGCTTCAAAAGCAGGACGTAAAAGGTCAGTATGGGAGTCCAGATGAGTGGATGGGCCCAACAGCAGATTGTCTGAGAAAACCGGTTTGATCTCAGCTGATCTTCAGTGCTACCAGCTTGGCAGAACCGGGCCAAACCAGTAGCATCCCACCTCTGTAGTGCACTTACATAAAGGTGGTCACACTACATTTTTCCTAATAATTATTAATGGCTCAAAATTATCATATCACTTTAAACAATCTTAGTGAGAAATATATAGTAACTTTTTCTCATTTTCCATTGTTTTAAATATATTTGAATGCAAATTAAATGCATTGGTTCCTAAATGAGTGCTACAGACTCAAGTGATGGAAACATGACATTTGCATTGCGTCATCCCGATACAAATGTTGTTATGATCTGCTTGTTGTATTTGTATTCCAACATTATCAGCAAGCTCATAAATGCCAGGGTTTGCACTGCAACATCACTAGACACATTTTGTCCCTTGCTCCCTTTTTATACCACCCACAATTCTAAATATTATCTCACGTCTTCTCACTTTTTTCTTTTCCCCGACATGTAAGAATTATATGTATTCACCACATTACATTACATTACTATGTATTCACCACAAAAGATAGTCAAGCTACTGTAATGGTCTCTGACCAGAAACTGCACAACCTCTTCCTATATCTCCTCAATTTCAGTCAAAGCCTTAAGCATGATAATCTTCATTGGCTAAGCCTATGTGTGCAGTTTTAATAAGTCTATGAGCATAGACTTCTTAGTTCATGTTTCATAAGTTGGTCTTTGGTGAAAACTAAGTGAGCCACTTTTAAGGGTGAAGAATAATTAAAGTCTTTTTTAAAGGAGAAGAGAGGAAAGGAAAGGGAAAAAGAAAAAATGGAAATAGAAGTCTCAGATTCAATATTTGGCATTTCCAAGAAGAACTGGAAAACCTGAAGAATTTGCAATGTAATATCCATAATCATGGGTTGAATGGGTTTGAAGTTACTCTATACAAGAAAGGTTTTGCATTTCTAAGTGCTTAATGAAGAATTCTTTCCTGGGAGCAATACAATTGAAGTTAAATTGGATTTATTTTTGAGTAAACATTGTCAAATAACATTGGGTTGTTAATACCAGAATAAACTAGAAACACAGAATCAAAAAAAGTTTTCATGGAAACCTACAGAAATGTAAGCATACATATTACATAAGATTTAGATGAATGCAACAGAAAATTAAAATCCACTGGGAGATTATGATCCTGTACTTTATAGTTGTAAGCAATATTTTTTTATAATTAGAATTTTAACACTTTAGTTATTACCTTGATTGAAATAACTTCAGAAAGGTACAATGCCCACAATTGCTGTTTCATGCATGAAAGATAATATTATAGTACCAAGCATTTTTAAAAGTCATTTTATCTGTAGACTCTACAGAAAAACATTTCAGATTAGATTAGAGACAAAGGTTTATTGATAAAGTGGCACAGAACCATGATTAGAAAATCTGCAACCTATATATCTATCTAGGAGTCAATATCTTTGAAATCCATGGTCATTTTGAATTCATATTATTGCAGGTTGTTAAGCTTTCCAGACAGATCAGACAGGAATCATGACCAGATGAACTAACTCTACTTTTATTATAAAGCTTCATTAACAGAAGCTTGGGTGTCTGATACTGCAAATCTCCCAATGACTCTTTTACAGCCTGATAAGTTAGTGAGGTTTATTTCTGAGATTTCTCTGCCTATTATGCAGTATGCAGCCTATGGCATCTCTTAATTTATCACTCCTGAGACAGCATCTCTCCCCTCCTCCCATCTTCCAAGGTCATTCCCACATAGCATTATACAAGGTTAGATATTCAAATCAATGTGTACACTAGCTTGGTTTGGAAACAAAATTTCTTATCAAGTATTACCTTTGAATATTAACACTCTCTGACAGAGGCAGATAAGTAATCCCTCATCTCTCCTAATTTTACTAGCGATGCAATCTAGATCTACCAAAATAGTTTTTATGTGAGCTGTATCCTAAACCGTTAGGTTCCAGCTATCATGGAAGTGATTGCATAGCGATGTAAGCTATCTGCCCTGAACAGTTGTACTGTAAATGCAGAAGTAGATTATTCACAAGTCAGCAGCCCAACTAAAAGAGGGAAAGATTTCTCACTGTAGCTCTGAATGGGGCTAATAGAGAATCTTATCATAGATCTTTCCTCTTACATCTTTTTCAGATGTTTTTCAATGTTTGTAATATGTTGCCTGTGCAGTATTATGCTTGATTTAGTAGTATTGCTTCCAAATGCTATTGAATGGCATCCAACATTTACCCTACTAATGGGTGACACTACCAGATGATTTGCTTTTTTATGATATTATAATATCCAGGTTCAGACACTTCATATTTCTTTCTGGAAAAAGAGATGCTGCCCCAATATGGTAAGAACGTGAAACATTAATTACGGGAAAGTTGTAATCTGTTGAAAAATAAATCATTTCCTGTTTCAGGTCTTGCACAATCAGGCTCCTGGGGATGTTTTGATGAATTTAACAGAATTGAATTACCCGTCTTGTCAGTAGCAGCTCAACAAATTTACATCATTTTGACAGCAAGAAAAGAAAGGAAAAAGCAGTTCATATTTTCGGATGGAGATGTAGTGGACTTAAACCCTGAGTTTGGAATTTTTCTGACAATGGTAAATTTATTGTGATAAGAGTGTAGAGGTTCTTTTTAATTATTAATGAGAGAAAATCAATCATACATTTGTTATACAATTTACTTGAAAATAAATTCATGTTTCATTAATTATTTTGCCTATCTTACAAGCTGTGAAATTGATAGCTATAGCTACAGCTACATTTTATTTCTCACATAAAACTGAATGCTTACATGCCATCAAGACATTGTTGACTCTTAGTGACTACACAGATAGATTTTCTGCATGTTGATCAGTTCCTGACCTGGTCCTTCAGCTCTTCCAACAGTGTCCCTATTGCCAGTGCTTCGGTAATTGAATCTATCACCTTGCTGCTGGTTATTCTCTTGTTCTCTTCCATTCCACCTTTTCTAGCATCAGATCTTTCTCCAGAGAACTAGGGAGTTCCATAAAATGCAAATATTTAATCAAATAAGGTTCATTTGGTATCTGTTTTAAGAATTTTCTCTGTAGACGAGTTTTTGAAATCTAATACTTTGGCTCAGGGAGGACATTGTTTATCTTCTGGCAAGATGATATCTGTTCAGGGTCTATTAAATATTATTTTCATTCCCCTTTCATTACTTGATTGTGCTGTGCTTAAATTTTTGCAAATAACACTTGATTAATTGTTCATTTAGAATGAGAGAGCTGAATTGCAGTCAAATTTATCTGGGATGTGACATTTTAATATGATCTGATCAGAAAACCACTACAAGCTACAGTGTTAGAATCAAGTTAACCATTTGGGCTGATAAGTACTTCCATGCACATAAGTTTAGAAGTGGGGAATTTGATTTAATGGAGGGAATGACTGTTGGCAAATAGCCAGCAACCATGTCTATGTGAAAATCAGATGTTACATCTGAACTAACAATTTTAAGACTTAGGCAAAATTAGTATCAAAAAGACAGCAATGTTTACGTTAAATAGATGTGCACGTGAAAACTGCTCTTAAATTTCCACTTATTGCCCTTTAGTCATGATGTTTGCATAAATTAAAAAGTTCTCTGTACAGAGAAGACTGTTGGGAGTTCCTCTGAGAATTCTTGAGATGTGGCAATAATCTTTTCAAATGTATAGAATAACAGTCCCATGGTGGGCATTTCTGTCTTCAGTCACATAAAAACAGAACATGTGCATGGAACTACATGTTCAGACTGTTATTTTCCAAAACTATTTTTGTCGCTATAGTAAAGTTTGGGAATATGGGAATCCATGCACCATGCTCCTGGATATGACAAGAGTAAATGCTATTTCTTCCCTCACAATCAGGAAACAGATAGGAAGTTCAGTCTAGTATCCATATAAAGTAATATATATTGCACTTGTCCACTGTGAATTCAAGTAGACCAGAGTCTTTTGCATGAAAGGCAAGGATATGCCCCCAAGCTGACTTTGAAATAAGAAGCACTATAGCTAACATAGCCTATGGTTTGATATAATCAAAATCAGTCCAACTGCTTTGAATTATTTCTGTTTCCTTTTATTCATAGAATCCTGGCTATGCTGGGCGGCAGGAATTACCAGAAAACTTGAAAATTCAGTTTAGAACTGTTGCGATGATGGTTCCAGATAGACAGGTAGTGCTACTACTGTGCCATATTGTCATGCAGTATTATTTTAAATTTATAGGGCATCACTTTTATATCCCACAACCCTCATATATTTCTTTATATCATAGCCTGGGTTGTTTTCTTCCCCCCCTACTTTTGATTAATTGTTTAAATCTGTATGATTCCATTTCAGATCATCATGAGAGTGAAACTTGCAAGCTGTGGCTTTATTGATAATGTCATTTTGGCTCAGAAATTCTTTGTTCTGTATAAGCTTTGTGAAGAACAGCTTACTAAGCAGGTAATATTTAGTTAGCCATGGGCAAAAAGTGATCATAGCTAACAGAGAACAATTCAATCAGAATCTTTTAAGTAATAAAAATAAATATGCAAATCTAACTTATCAAGGCTTTTCCTAATTGATTTTGGCCTATTGCTATAGAGTTCATAATTAGATGAGTCTGGGCTACCTTCCTTATAAGTCTTCCTTTATCATGCTGGTAACTGGCAATCCCCCAGACCCAGTTTATTTATCTATTTAATAATCACATTTATATGCCTGCCCATCTTACAAAAACACAGTGTACAACAATCAGTAGAACAATATATATATATATCTCAATTTACAACCACAATTGGGCCAAGAATTTTGGTCATAATTTGAGACACTCATTAAGCTGATCATGACAAGATTAAATTTTATGACTTTTATGATATTAAATTAACCATGTGGTCATTAAGCAAACCCAACACATTCAAAGGTGGTGGGTTTTTTTGTCATTTTCTGCAGGAAAGTAGCAAAAAAAAAAAAAACCCACTGCAAATTGTGGTCATATGACCATGGAGGGACAGTACAATATTTTATGATGATTGAAAGTGCTTTATAAGCTGTAAAGTATTCTTACTAAGGCCATGATCCTTTTGAATGTTTGTCAAACAACTGTTTTTTTTTAGTGAGGATTACATGTACTTTTAAATTAAAATTTAAAAACATTTTAAAATTTAAAATGTATAAAATGTATATGCTTGTATTGAAGTACTTATCTGTAATAGAAAATAGGTTTTACAGTTTTCAAATGTTCACAATTCTGTGAATGCCATTACTAAAGAAAGGAAACACGCACAATCTATTCATCTATTTTGTTTTTTAGGTTCATTATGATTTTGGGTTAAGAAATATCCTTTCGGTGCTTAGAACTCTTGGATCTCAGAAGAGGGCAAGACCAGATGACAGTGAAATGAGTACTGTTATGAGAGGTCTCAGGGACATGAACCTCTCAAAACTTGTAAGAATGTATCCATTGCAGTGTTTGGTATTGGTCTGGTTGCGATGTTTTTGTTATTTTTTTTTAGTATTGCTTTGAACTGTGTTTTCAAATGAAAACAATATGATGCTCTAGAATTATGTTTTGACAACTGTCATTATTTATAAATCAGTTATTCCACTGAATAATTCATGAAAGCATCATTTTCTTTGAAGTTAATTATTGTATTTAAGATTTGGAATAATAATTTATATATCCAGATAAAATTTTGAAGGCTGATTTTGAGCAAGAAAACTTCTAGCCCCTCTACCCAGAGCCATAATTTTAATTTTGATCAGGGAAGCCAGCAGATAATTTTGGTAAAAGAAGAAATATACAGTAAAGTGTAATTTAAACTATTCTGTCAGTGAAATAGGAAATGTTGTAAAAGCTATAAATACACTGGAAGCTGTTTAAACTTCCCATTGCTAGAGTAATTATAAAAATGATTTAGTAAGCTTCTTGTATACTTCTCTAGAAGTATGTGGTTCTCAGTCTGACTGCATACTCTCTTGTGCATATATATAGTTACTTGATTTGCATACAATAAATTAAGCAAATTACACAGAAAGTAATAATATTGAAACCCCACTGAATCAGGTTGTTGGAATTTATGCAGTACTTCCATATAATTTATTGACCTTCATAAATTGTATCTAGATTGGTCTCTATGTTCACAAGCTCACAAGAAATATATATTTGAATGTTCTGTTGCTACTCCCTCCCACAAGTCAACAATTTATGTTTAAAAACTTTTTTTTGTTACCCAGGTAGATGAAGATGAGCCCTTGTTTCTTAGCCTTATCAATGATCTCTTCCCTGGGCTGGTACTGGATAGTAATACTTACGTTGATCTTCAAGCAGCAGTTGCAAATCAGGTTGACGAGGCAGGACTGATTAATCATCCTCCTTGGAATCTTAAACTTGTACAGGTATAGCATCACACATTTTAGGCTTTCAGAAGACAGTAGTGTAGAATATAAAACTAAGTTAATTAAAATAGTTGCAATGTGAATATGTTTGAGAGCCTCTTCTCAAATAAATCAAGGGTAAGACTACATATTTTACATTACGTGTATAGTTATTAATATTCAGGAACCATACCCAAATATAACTTTACTAGAAAGAAATATAACACCCCTTTTCCTCCACTTCTAATAACCTGATTCATTCAGATAATTTAGGAATAAAGTTCCCGCAGTAATCAGCCAATGGCCGTT